>NC_134487.1:164039566-164339566 GCF_040206685.1 Ascaphus truei | reverse complement strand
AAGTAAATCCCAATATAATCCACTTTATAAATATCCCATCATGTGTTAAAATGATAACGTGCATATAATTAATTTACAATGATCTATAATAAAATACATAGTATAATAACAAAAACGTGCAAAAAACATCTTATTGAATTAGTTACAATATAAAGTACAGTAGAAAGTATAGATACATATGTCCAACCTATGGTGATTACACCTCTGTTGTGACATCCAGTCTCGATGCAAACTGTAGCATAGTATTACTCTACATATGTCCATTTATGTGGACGTATAGCTAGTTCGAGAAGATATAAATAATTCATAGCCCACACTATGTAAGCTCTAGGTACTAGGTGGATGTGTAGAACAGAAATACACATTAAAATAAATATAGGGGAGTTCATACCAAAGTAGCTGGTAATTGACATATTAATATAAGTAAGTCTTTAAAGATTTGTCTTTTGGTGGAACAATAGTCTAATAGAATGGAAGATTTTGTGTAGTCTACACTCTGACTGCATAGATGTTGCACATTGAGAGAATGTCAGATCAGAAGCAGAGTACATAGTATACAGTAGTAAACATTTAAACCCAAAATCTAGGAAACTCGGCGGACATTATCCACTTATCGACTTCACCACCAATGCTAAATATAAGCAGAGATTGTACATTTTACATATAACATCATTACAACAATATTGCATATTACTCAACATCTCTAATTACGAGATTATTCAAATAATGCACGGTGACCCCTTGGAGTAGTTCTTACACTGATTGCCTCCAAATATAAACATCAAAGACAGTAAGGATTGAAATAGAGAGCACAAACACTGAAAAATTGTCTTAATATTACACAGGGCAAAGTACATAGGGCAGAGTACTTATGGAGCAGAGCACATAGAGAAATGATGAGGATATGTGTTAGTCCTTTAGAAAGGATCCCAGGTCTATGTCGATGTTCATACCGTTTGGAATTAGTGTTTTCATAGTATAAATCCAAAACGTTTCCTGTCTTGAAATTTTAATGACCTGGTTTCCCCCCCTCCAATTGGGATAAATTCTATCAATACCAAAGAACTTTAGTCCATTAGGATTTTGGTTATGGTGTTCTTTAAAATGTTTGGACACACTGTGCTGCATAAATCCTCGCTCAATATTCTTTATGTGCTCTGCTATTCTTAACTTTAATTTTCTAGTTGTTCTCCCTATGTATTGTTTGTCACATGGACATTGCAATATGTAGATCACGTTGTTGGTGTTACAATCAATAAAGTCTTTGATTTCAAACTCCTCATGTGTTACGTGTGATGTTACTTTCTTGAAAGACTTTTGTGTATTGGGATTAACCTTACACCCTCTACATGTTTGGCATTTAAAGAAACCATTAACTACACTTATTGGTTTGGTACACTCTTTCTTTAGGCAACTAGGTGCCAGTCTTTGCTTTAGATTTGGGGCCTTTGTGAAAATAATTTCAGGATTTTTCGGCAATATTTGTTGAAGTATTGGATCTTGATGAAGGATCTTCCAATGTTTATGGAATATCCTCCTAATATGGTGTGAAGATTCATTATATCTTGTGATGAATGGGATTGAGATCTTATCTTTCTCTCCTTTCCTACATTGTTCCCTAGTTGGTTTGTATGTTAATAACTCTTTTCTCTCCATTTGTGTTACTTTTTGGTAAGCTGTTTCTACCACCTCCTTTTTATATTTCCTTTCATTAAACTTAGTCATCAATTCCTGCGCTTGCTCATGATAGGTGTGTTCCAGAGTGCAGTTCCTACGTACTCTTTGTAGTTGGCCCAAAGGTATGTTATCTATCCATCTGTCTAGATGGCCACTGTCACCCATTAGGAAGTTATGACAATCCACTTCTTTTGTATATATATATATATATATATATATATATATATATATATATATATATATAGCTGTATGCTCATCTGCATGTCTTAGGCAGGTCTGCAACCCCGCCTTTCCCCATTATCACCCAGCATACAGCACTTCCACTGCAGCAAGGGATTCTGGGAAATGACATGCAAATGAGCACACAGTGTCACTTTTTGCCTCAATAACCATTTTTAACATGGTTCCCTATAGGCATAAGCTTGCTGCATGGTCACAGCTTTGAGCACAGCCAGGGTTAAGGTGCATAACCAGAAAACCACCCACAGACAGCTGTTTCGACCTTGATGGGTCTCATCAGTGTGGGGTTGGATTTACTGGGAATATATATATATATTATGTGACAAACGGCTTACTCCGGGACTCCGTCGTTTGTCCGGGACTGTTTAGAACACGGTCTTTTAGGGTAGGTTAAATGATGAGGCGTCACGTACTGTTCCTTTAAACAGGCTATGCCTGGTTTATTCAGTCCCAGGCACTGAGACTGCCACAGTGCATACAACAGAAAACAGATCAAAACAAAAGCTGCTCACCTGAGCGATAACTTAACTTAGATATCCCTGACTCAGGGTTGGACGTGGCTTTTCCACTTCCAACATCAAAACACGGTACTTTTGCAGTCTTACACAAATGAACAGAAAGATTGAACCTGTTTGGGGAAGAGGCTTCTCCCCTCTGTAGTTCAGCAGCCTTCCAGCCTCCTGGCTCTTGTGGGGAGACCAGAGCAAACAGGAAATCAGTCTTTCATACCTGATTCCTAATTAGCATGACAGGTGACAGAAATCAGGCAGCAGACAAACTCTGGTCTGGATCTCTCATCCCTCAGTTCCAGCGCTTGCCAAACTGTGGGATGGAGTGTATGTATTATAAGGCTGCACTCCCAGGCCAAACAGGATAGAAACTGTCTAGTATCCTGGGAGCCCTATATACGGAATTTATTACCATCCCCTGGTTTCTGTCACATATCCTCCCCCCCAGCTCAGACCTCGAGGGATGAGCGACCATGGATATTAGGGAGTGCATCCTTGACAACCCGTCAGCATTGCCATGTTTGTGCCCTGACCTGTGTTCCACAGAAAATTTAAAGGGTTGTAGGCTTAGGAACCACCTGGTCACTCTAGCATTCTTTTCCCTGTTTTGACACATCCAGGTAAGGGGTGCATGATCTGTGACCAACCGGAATTTTCTCCCCAACAGGTAGTATTTGAGCGTCTCTACAGCCCACTTTATTGCGAGACACTCTTTCTCTACTATGGAGTAATTTTTCTCCTGGGGATTTAGTTTCCTACTTAAATAAAGGATGGGGTGCTCCTCACCTTGAGACTCCTGGGAGAGTACCGCCCCCAGCCCAACCTCAGATGCGTCGGTTTGGACTACGAACTCTTTGGAGAAGTCAGGTGTGACCAACACTGGTTGGGCACAGAGAGCTTCTTTCAGGCTTCTAAAGGCCTGTTCGGTTTCGGGGGACCACTTTACCATTAGCGGTCCTCTTGCTTTTGTGAGGTCAGTTAGTGGGGTTGCCTTAGTTGCAAAATTGGGAATAAACCTTCTATAGTACCCAATTAACCCCAAAAAAGTCCTTACTTGTTTTTTTGTAACTGGTCTTGGCCAATTTTGTATCGCCTCCACTTTGAGTGTTTGGGGTTTGAGTAAACCTCTGCCAATAGAATATCCCAGATACTTGGCCTCCTCCAGACCAATAGTGCATTTAGCGGGGTTAGCAGTTAGTCCAGCAGACCGGACTGCGTCAAGCACAGCTTGGACCTTTGGAAGGTGGGATTGCCAATCTTCACTATGGATTACCACATCATCCAGGTAGGCGGCAGCATACCGAGCATGTGGTTTTAAAATTTTATCCATCATTCTTTGGAATGTGGCGGGAGCTCCATGTAAGCCAAAAGGCAACACCTTATACTGAAAGAGACCGTCTGGGGTTGAGAAGGCTGTCTTTTCTTTTGCCCTTTCTGTGAGGGGAACCTGCCAGTACCCTTTTGTTAGGTCTAGGGTTGTGAGATATCGGGCTTTGCCCAGTCTCTCTACAAGTTCATCTACCCTGGGCATAGGATAAGTATCAAATTTTGACACCGCGTTTAGTTTCCGGTAGTCATTACAAAACCTTGTTGTACCATCTGGCTTTGGGACTAAGACTATAGGGCTGTTCCACCCACTTTGGGATTCCTCAATTACACCTAGTTTTAGCATTTTTTTAACCTCTAAACTTATAGCCTTTCTTTTGGCCTCTGGGATTCGGTACGGTTTAAGGTTAACTCGGACCCCTGGTTCAGAGACTAGGTCATGTTCAATTACGCTAGTTCTACCTGGCCGTATAGAGAAGATTTCTTTGTTTCTTCTCACTAAATTCTGAACCTCTCGTTTCTGATGAACAGACAGGGTTTCAGCTATGCTAACCTCTGGGTCAGTTTCTTGATTCTCTGACGGACCTGGGGGTACTAGGGTTAACAAGACTTCTCTATCTTTCCAGGGCTTGAGTAGGTTTATATGGTAAATTTGCTCAGGTTTCCTCCTACCTGGCTGTCTTACCTTATAATTTACTTCTCCCACTCTTTCCAAGACCTCATATGGCCCATGCCATTTAGCAAGGAATTTACTCTCCACGGTGGGAACCAGAACTAGTACCCTATCACCTGGAAAAAAAATTCTGACCCTAGCACCCTTATTATACGTATTCCTCTGTGCTTCTTGAGCTTTCTCCATGTGTTCCCTCACTATGGGTAGGACTGCAGCAATGCGGTCCTGCATTTGGGCAACATGCTCTATTACACTTCTGTAAGGGGTAACCTCGTGTTCCCAAGTCTCTTTGGCTATATCCAGTAAGCCCCTTGGGTGTCGGCCATACAATAGTTCAAACGGGGAGAAGCCTGTGGATGATTGGGGAACTTCCCTAATGGCAAATAACAGGTACGGTAACAAACAATCCCAGTTTTTCCCATCTTTATCAACCGCCCGCCGTAACATGCTCTTTAAGGTTTTATTGAACCTTTCCACTAAACCATCTGTTTGTGGATGATAGACTGAGGTTCTGAGATGCTTGATTTTTAGGAGTTTACATAGCTCTTTTGTTACTTGGGACATAAATGGTGTTCCCTGGTCAGATAGAATCTCTTTAGGAATCCCGACCCGGGAAAACAGAACTACTAACTCTTTTGCTATGTTTTTAGCTGAGGTGCTACGTAGGGGAACTGCCTCCGGATATCGGGTGGCATAATCTAATATTACCAATATATGCTGATGTCCCCTAGCAGACTTTATTAGGGGTCCTACTAGATCCATAGCAATCCGGTCAAATGGTACCTCTATTATGGGAAGGGGTACCAATGGGCTGCGGTACGCCTTGAACGGGGCGGTGATCTGACATTCTGGGCATGAGGAACAATAATTCGTAATTTCTGCCAGAACCCCAGGCCAATAGAAGCTTCGGAGAACCTTTTCTTTTGTCTTTTCCACCCCTAGGTGTCCCCCCAATGGATGACTATGTGCGAGGTGTAATACTACGTTACGGAATGTCCGTGGTACCAACAATTGTTTAGTTGTAACTGATTTCCTTTTATCAACCCGATATACTAGGTCGTTCTCTACCTCGAAGTAGGGGTAAGCAAGTGACCTATCTGGTTGGCCAGGAGTACTATTCTGGTCCCGTATATTTCCCCTTGCTACCGCTAATGTGGGGTCTTCCCACTGGGCCTTCTTAAAACTCCCAGGACTGACCTCTAGGTCAGCGAGGGTCTTATCCGGTTCTGGGGTGGTAAGTGTCTGCTCAACATCTTGATTTGGGGTATTCCCTACCAAAGTAGTGATGGGGAAGGGAATTTTACAGCACTCCTCCTTTTCCCCCTTCTTATTTGGGCCCTCGTCAACCTCCATTTCTGAAAAAGGGAAAGGATTTGTTTCTTCTAATACTTCGTTATGGTCCGCTATTGAACTCTGGGCGCTATTCTGAGCGGGGGACCACATTTTTAGAAAATGGGGAAAGTCGGTCCCTATTAACACATCATGTGCCAGTTTGGGTACAATACCCACCTTGAAATCTAAAGAACCAAACTCTGTTTCAAAAAAAACATCAACAGTGGAATATTCATGATTATCCCCATGTATACAACAAATTGCCACTCTTTGTGAACTGTTTCCCTGTTTCTTCTTAATGGGCAAGAGGTATTCGGACACTAGTGTGACCATGCTCCCAGAGTCAAGAAGTGCCCGAACCCTCTTACCATTAACCTTTACAAATGCCCACAGATGGTTATTCAAGGGGTCCTCTGGGCTAGGGCCCATACATTGGGACAACAGCGAATAAGGTTCCACGCTGTTGCATTGCATGGGCTCATCATTTAGTGGGCAGATTTTTGCTGTGTGGCCCCTCTCATGACAATTTACACATTTAGGTACATAGTCTGTGTCCCACTTAGAGCCTTTTCCCGGCTCCCCATGTTGGCTATTGCCCTTAGTGTGCGAACCACTGTTGCTGGTGCTGCGTGAAGGTGGTCGCCGCTCTTCAGCGCCCCTTAACCCCGGTACCCTTTTACCGTCTCTGGAAGAGTCCTGGAACCTCGGGTAGTGGGGTTGCTCCACGACTGTGGGTTGCGGGTGCTCTTCTGCTGCATTGTACCTTTCTACGAGGGCCACAAGCTCATCCGCATTGTGG
Source organism: Ascaphus truei (assembly GCF_040206685.1). Classification (NCBI taxonomy): domain Eukaryota; kingdom Metazoa; phylum Chordata; class Amphibia; order Anura; family Ascaphidae; genus Ascaphus; species Ascaphus truei. The sequence goes on along the minus strand of NC_134487.1, from coordinate 164,333,010 downwards.
GGGTCACTCCGACTGACCCAACGGCGTAAGGCAGAGGGAAGTTTCCTCAAGAACTGGTCCATGACCAACCGTTCCACGATGTGGCTGGCTGAGTTGATCTCGGGTTGTAGCCACTTCCGGGCGAGGTGGATGAGGTCATACATCTGGCTTCGGGTGGCTTTATCCATCGTGAAGGACCATGCGTGAAACCTTTGGGCGCGAACAGCCGTGGTTACGCCGAGGCGGGCGAGGATCTCGAACTTCAATTTTGCATAGACGTTAGCTTCGGCTGGCTCTAGATCAAAGTAAGCCTTCTGGGGTTCGCCGCTTAGGAAGGGTGCGATTAGACCAGCCCACTCAGCTTCTGGCCATCCCTCTCTCTGTGCCGTGCGTTCAAACGTGAGAAGATAGGCTTCCACATCATCCGAGGGTCCCATCTTCTGAAGGTAGTGGCTTGCCCTGGTCATTTTCGGAACTGGGGCTGCCGCTGCCAGTGGAAGGTTACTGATAGTCCCCCTCAGGATCTCGAGTTCCTGCTGTAAGCCCTGAGCGAACCGCTGTTGCTCCTCTCTCAGCAAGCGGTTTGTCTCTTGCTGGTTTGCAATCGCGTTTTGCAGGGCTTCATTCGTCTGTTGCTGGTTTGCATTCGCCTGTTGCTGGTTTGCATTCGCCTGTTGCTGGTTGGCATTAATCTCTTGCTGGGCTATTAGCAGCTGTTGATGGGCTGCATTCGTCTGCTGCTGGTTTGCATTAGTTTCTTGCTGGGCTATTAACAGCTGTTGCTGGGTTTCATTCGCGTCTTTCTGGGCAGCGACATTGCGTACCAGCGCACCCACCACGTCTTCCATCTTGTTTGCAGAGGATGAAAAAAACTTTTTTTTTTTTTTTTTTTTTTCTTTCAAAGTTCTTCAACCCGCAGACCCCCTAGTGCTCTGCCCGCATTCTCCACCATATGTGACAAACGGCTTACTCCGGGACTCCGTCGTTTGTCCGGGACTGTTTAGAACACAGTCTTTTAGGGTAGGTTAAATGATGAGGCGTCACGTACTGTTCCTTTAAACAGGCTATGCCTGGTTTATTCAGTCCCAGGCACTGAGACTGCCACAGTGCATACAACAGAAAACAGATCAAAACAAAAGCTGCTCACCTGAGCGATAACTTAACTTAGATATCCCTGACTCAGGGTTGGACGTGGCTTTTCCACTTCCAACATCAAAACACGGTACTTTTGCAGTCTTACACAAATGAACAGAAAGATTGAACCTGTTTGGGGAAGAGGCTTCTCCCCTCTGTAGTTCAGCAGCCTTCCAGCCTCCTGGCTCTTGTGGGGAGACCAGAGCAAACAGGAAATCAGTCTTTCATACCTGATTCCTAATTAGCATGACAGGTGACAGAAATCAGGCAGCAGACAAACTCTGGTCTGGATCTCTCATCCCTCAGTTCCAGCGCTTGCCAAACTGTGGGATGGAGTGTATGTATTATAAGGCTGCACTCCCAGGCCAAACAGGATAGAAACTGTCTAGTATCCTGGGAGCCCTATATACGGAATTTATTACCATCCCCTGGTTTCTGTCACAATATATATATATATATATATATATATATATATATATATATATATATATATATATACAGTATATATATATATATATATATATATATATATATATATATATATATATATATATATATTCTTGTTATACTGCACTAATGTCATCTTTTGAAAAATGAACCCATTGATTAGTATAAGCAGTGCTCGACAAATCCGGTCGCCCCATCGCTAGGGGTGACCGGATTTTGCCAACTAGCGATTGGCACAAGCAACACAAGGGGTTCTGTTTCATTTCTCCTGCTCGCGCTGGAAAAAAAATCCTCCTACCTGATTGGTGTGATGCGACTTGGCGCTCTACCAATTAATTTTTTTTGCCAGGCTCTATATGAGCCTGCGAATTGAAGCAGCCCTTCCTTTTCCATCCTAATCCTTCTTGAGCAAGTATGTACTCTCCCGTGCCCCCCCTATGCCCCCCATGCCTCTCCAATGCCCCCCATGTCTCTCCTAGGCCTGCCATGCCTCTCCGAAGCCTCCCATGCCTCTCCAATGCCCCCCCCCATGCCTCACTGATTCCCCCCATGACTCTCCAATGCCCCTGTAAGAAATCGGGGAACATGTCCCTTGCGGCGTATTTCCTCCTTACCTCCTGCTGCACAGCATCCTACTGCAAGTGACTTGAGAGCGCATCCCCCGTGGCGTGCTTCTTCCTTGCCTCCTGCTGCACAGCCTCGCACACACTTTACAGAGCGTGTGTGCGCCCACGCAGGGCTTTTACAGTTCCTACAGAGCTTGGCTCCGACCCTCCACTTGTGCCACACGGCCACCCCGAACAGTGCGCACAAATGACGCGCACCACTCCCAGCTGCGCGTCAACTCTAATATCGCCCTCACCTGTCTCCTGCCTCTCATAGCCTATCCCTGCCTCCGCAAAGGTCGTTCCTCCGCTCCACCTCCTTCTCTCATTGGACTCCTGCCTCCATATATGCTCAGCTCTGTCACTTCCTCTTTGGCTGTGCATAATTATTGGTAGCCTTGTGTTCCCACGTCTCTGTCTCTGCCTTGTGCCTTTTGCTTGGTTAACCTGTTGCTGCTTGCTTCCTTGTGTATCGACCCGGCTAGACTTTGTAACCTGCTCTGGATTATCAACCCCGGCTTGCCTCAGACCATCCGACCTTCTCCATTCCTGACCACGGCAAACGGACCATTTACTACTCTCCTGACTCCCACCCTTGACCACAGCACTGCGGACTCTGACTATCCTCCTGGCACCTACCCATGACCTTGACAAGTATCACGACTAATCCACTCTCTCCAACCCAGACCCGGCGATCTTGACTACCTACCCTCCAGGCTTGCCTCCGCTGCTGTGGGTGTGCAGTTCTATACTTTCCCACCTCAGTACCGGGGTCACGTCTTGTTCGTGGTGAGCGCAAGTGTTACACCCCTTATGCCTCTCCCATGCCTCTCTGATGCCCCCCATGCCTCTCCAATGCTCCCCAATTCCTCTCTGATGCCCCCCATGCATCTCCCATGACCCTTCAATGACCCCCATGCCTCTCCCAGTCCCCTCTGATGTCCCTGTGGGACACGGTGATCGGGACCTTGAGCAGGACTCCCTGCACTGGTTCTGCTTAGTCTCGTGGGATTTGGAGCGTTTCCTCACCTGCTATTTCTCCTGTGAGCGGCTCCATTTCTTCTTGTGTTTTGCCCCCCCCTTGTCTCCCATGCCCCCCTTGTCTCCTGTGAGCGTGTGTATGTATGTGTGAGTGTGTGTATGTGTGAGTGTGTGTATGTGTGAGTGTGTGTATGTGTGTGTTTGTGTGTATGTGTATGTGTGTGAGTGTCTGTTTGTGAGTGAATACAGACACCCACCCACATTCTACCCAACCAGTCAGTCACTATTCACCCAGTCATAGTCACTCACCCAAGTGTCAGTCAGTCACCCACCAACTCACCCACCCACGTCACCCAACCTCTCACCCACCCCCTCACCCACCCCCTCACCCACCCCCTCACACACCCCGTCACCACCTCCTTACCCACCCCCTCACCCACCTCCTCACCCACACTCTCTCACCCTCTATTTCTCTCTCTCTGTCACCCTCTATCTCTCTGTCACCCTATCTCTCTCTTCTGTCACCCTATCTATCGCTCTGTTCTGATACTCTCTCTCTCTCTCTCTGTCACCCTCTCTCTATCTTTCTCTGTCACCCTCACTCTCTCTTTCTCTGTCACCATCCCTCACTCTTTCTCTGTCACCCTCCCTCTCTCTTTCTCTGTCACCCTCCATCTCTCTTTCTCTGTCACCCTCTATCTCTCTTTCTCTGTCAGCCTCCCTCTCTCTCTCTCTGTCACCCTCTCTCTCTCTCTCTCTCTCTCTCACACACACACACACACACACACTCTCTCCTGTCACTCTCTCTCTCTTCTGTCACCCTCTCTCTCTTCTGTCTCTCTCGTCTGTCACTCTCTCTCTCTCTCTCTCTCTCACCCTCTCTCTGTCACCCTCTCTCTGTCTGTCACCCACTCTCTATGTCACACACTCTGTCTCTGTCTCACACTCTGGATCTGGATATCTTATTTACCCTATATATCTTAACTTCCCTATAACTACACTGAAATAACCTATACTGCTTTGTTCCAGATCTGACCCTCAAGCTTCACACGGGCAACATCACCATCCCAGCTAACCCGGAAGGCAGGTAGGGTACACTTCCCCTCCAATATATAACATTGTGGGAATGAGGGTACCTGGATATTGAGGGACTGCAGATCAAGTAAGATCCCAGGTGGGATTGCTGCTTTAGATATTGTGAAGTGGGGGCATCCAGATACTGGTTAAGGGGTTCAGGTAACTAGTCATTCACATGTGGCTTTTTTTTCTAGATCCGATATTTACACACACACACACACACACACACGTATTTATGTAACAAGGATTAATTGTAGTAAAGTATAAATGTAATACAATAAATAAACTTATGTCAAAAACTAATCTTCTTATTTGTTCTTACTAGGAATTTATTCAATTTTTTTTAAAGGCGGGGCTGGGGGTGGGGCTAAGGGCAGGGCTATGTGGCGTTGATTTTTTGGTTAGGCAACTTCACCGATCACCCAAAACATTATTCTCTTGTCTGTTATACAGTATTTGCTTTTGCCAACATACTCTATTCCATCTAGAAATATTTACTCATGACCTTTCTATTCTAATCCCTGAAACATTGTTCTTCTTACTCTCCATTCATTAAGAATTGAAATCAGGTACTAAGTCCAGTGTGAGTTCAGAACAAGAACAAGATGGGCTCTAAATAGAACTCAGGCTTACAAAGGCAAAGGACAGCAAGTATAGCTGGAGAGGTGAGCTGGGCGACACACATCTGGTTCGGGGCAAGTGACTTACAAGGATGGCAGAAACAGGCAGAGCACAGTACTGAAAAATGCAGGCTGATGCAAAGTTAGGACAGGCCGAGATCAGGGGGACCTCCCTTCCAATTTTCCATTACTGAGAGATGTTACAGTAACTGTGGTTAAAATTAGGACATACAGTACATAAACAATACAACAAGCCTAGAACTGTGACATTGCCAATATAGATGCTAGGATATTGATAGCTCCATTGTCAAGTGTCAATTTGCCACTCTGCAATTCTGACAGAGATGTTAGGACAGGTGCCACACTGTATGCCAAGCATGGCACTTTGGTTTCTGTTGTATTGTGTTGTTGGGTCCCTACCCAAGTAGATGTCCAAAAATATTTTAACAATATATATGGAATATTTTACAGTTTTGGGTTTTGACAATAATAGAATGATGACAATGAAGATGGATGATATCATGGTGAGGGTGGTGGTGGCAGTGGCAGATGAACAATTCAAAACTGAATAAGCCAGACGCTGTGCAGATATCAACCCGGCACACAACGCACATAGTGAAATATGTTTAAAATTGAATTTTATATTAAAGGGATAATAATTCTGCGTACATCTGAAAAAATCAAAGAAAGCATTCTGTGTACAATTACACGGGTTACCACACGTCGGACTGGAGCGGAAGGAGTCGTCGTCACCGCACCCTCAGATGACGTTAATCCTTGGCTTCTGGAGATCGGGAATTCTCCCTTCAGGTAGGTGGCCTCTCATGTAGAGGCACTAGTTACCCTCCTTGGTCAAGTGTCCCTTCCGATTGATTCTCTCAGTGGTGGTATCCGCCTCACATATGGAAAGCTGCTGCAGCAATGTCCGTGTGTTGGAGCAACACATGACCCCCTCCCCCTTTACACTAGCTGTGTCTCGTTAAAGGCAACAACCCGTATATCGGGAACCAGGGGATGATGTCACAGGGATCACAATATGAAGTGAGTAAAACAACCAGGATATAGTAATTGAAAATCCACTGAGCTTAGCATATACACCAGAGGCTTAATGCGAGTTAGTAATATCATCACTTGAACGTCACCCTGTAGCGATCGAGAATGCGAAACCATACTTAGCCCGCTTACACCAGGTGAGCAATGTATAAAGCTTCAGGGGTTGTTTGGAACACTGAAACAGGCCTTCTGAAATTCAAATAGTACAAAATAATCCTATGCGTTTCGTAGCGCAATGCTACTTCTTCAGGGAATAATGTGTACTAGACAAAACCCAAGGTTAAGTACACAGTGGTCTCTGTTGATTGGCTCACATTCAGCAAATCACAAACTAGCACAGCAGAAAGTATCAGCTGTACAAATAATTACCCTAACTAGGTAAAAACACATATTGAGAACATATTTTATACAACGGTGCATATTAAGCAACGTGGAACTTTGAAATAAAACACAGCTGGTATTAGCGCAAACATATAGCAACTTTTACCTATGCTGAAGTCATATAAAATAATATATATGTAAAATGGATGGAGTAATGTGACTAGATATATGTCTTAATGAAAGACAAATCAGAAAAGTCTCAAGCAGATGGATTAGTGTCAAATAAAGCCACAACCTATAAATATCACTATATTATACCTTCCAGACTAGGGAAATAGAATCAATATAGGCACCAGACATCGATATCTCCATTTAATCCATTAGGGACCATGTTCCCCGTAATAGGAGAGGAGGTGATAGGGTTAAAGATCTCTCTGTCCAGGAGACGTTCTGGATACATAAATTAAAGACTTTTGCAGGAACTATACAGACAAAAGCACAAAAAAATTCACAGGCAGTCTCCGGAGCCCCATTAAATTTCAAGGGCCACCTCTCATCCCAACTTCTGACACCATATGTAAGAGACGTGTTCAGAGGTACATAATGGAGACTGTTTAAAGTGAAACTAAAATTATGCTTTAGTGCGCCTGTCCCTTTAACACAGCAAAAATAAAATTTATTCCACTTTGGAGAATATCTACACATGTAGTCCAGCCCTTTCTAATTGGGTGGTAAGCGAAGCTAATTACCAGCTCCAAATATATATACATTTATACAGATATACACAGTCCTATAAGAAAGTCTTATCTGTTTCTTGTAGCTGTAAGGGAAGGCTTCTCTGCTCTCCTGGGTCAGCACCCTTGTGTGCTAAGGCAATGTTTGTGCAGGTATACAGGTCTGGTCCCCTTTGTTTTGCTGTCAGCCTGCAGTCTCTTTGCAGCTCAAGACATCTGTCCTTCCTGGGTCAGCCCCAATTGTGACTAAGGAATCCCCCTCCTGTGTCTCAGAACAGGCTTTTTCTGACAGAGTTCTGATAAGACAGGTGTGCAATTAACCAGCACACTGCTGGATTAAAGGCATGTTTCTTAACAGGGGTAAGTCCCTGTTACAGTATGTCACGTGAGACCAGATTTATGAACACCTTTTTTAACCGGGATCATTGATTAAGCAAAACAAGGAGGTAAAATAAATTTTAATTTATTTCAGGAAAAGGCATACACCCAAAGTAACACAATTTACCAGGTAAACTCACTTACTGGGAAAAGGGCTAACAAATAAATCTATCCTTTAAACGAAATAACTTTTCTCATTCTGCAAAGGGGCTGAGCCAACCTGGCACCTCTGCCTCTTTGCATACTTAGTGCACCCACTGTCCAGGCTCCACAGAGTCTGTGTTCTAGCAAATGGTGGCCGGATAACCCTGTGTTAGCCCAGGATGGGGGTACTCAAGCAGAACAGCATTACCCTTTCTGTTCTAACACCTTGGCATCCCTGAGGCTTTCAAGTCCGTACACCGCACAGATCAATAGGCACCAAGCTTGGTAGCCATCTGTCTCTTGGCATCCATGACTTAGAAATCCCACAGTACATTCACAGGTTAAAAGTAATAGTAATAATAATAATTATTAATAATAATAATAAAATAGACTGTGTCCTGTCTTCTGTGTGATAAAAATATATAAGTCCCTGTTCTGGTGTCAGGGATGGTGAGATTATATGTTGCCTACACTCACTAGCCTCATTCTTGCACACTTTGAAAAGTAGCCTCATTCTTGCACACTTTGAAATAACTTTTAAACTTTTTCACTCAAGAAATCACTCTCCGCTTTATCCCTTAGCTGGAGCAGCTCCTGATCCCCTATACCAGGTCTAGGGTACCTGAGCATCTATCTGGGCACCACTCCTTATACTAGGGACCCCTCTTTATACTAGGGACCCCGTGTATGATTGCAGGTATACATGAACCACTTCATGCCCTTTTACCTTGTCTGGAAGATGCTGCAGCAGAATCCTGGAGGTTAGTCATACAAATGTTTTCAGAGTCAGAGGTTGTCCGGAGCAATCTGCTTGGCTGCATCCGAGAATCTCTCTCGATTCCCGGATCCAACTCCTGGGGTATCCCATAACTCCGGAACCCCGATACATAGACACATTCTGTAAAGACTTTCTCCGGCACACCCACCCTGAAACTTACAGTGTAGATATCTCCCAGTTCCAGCAACCCAGGAATGGCAAAACACAAACAAATCTTTAATGTCACATAATTTGCATTTAGGATATCTGGGTCCAAGAGCTGACACTCTAGGACCTCAACACATGGATCAGGGTTAACCAAGTGGGCTGAAACTTTATTACTGAGCCTGGTTTACACCTTCACCGTCACAATAGATAGTGTGACCGGCGTCATGCTGCAAGATCTTGTGTCCCAGATTAAGGCAGGAAGCTCTGTAGTTCTTTATATGAGGATTATTTACACGGGTTTAATAACACAATAATAGGCCCACCATCCCTTTAAGGAAAAAATTCATAAAAATAAAGTATACTCCTATCAGGAGATATCAGCTCCCTCTCTGATTGTCACTGGCCAACTAAACTGGTTCCAGGCTTTAAATAACCCACCCGGTTAGCAACAATATCAATAGTCCTTAGATACACAAATATACATTATTTAGTCCTAATCTGTCATTGGGACTTGGTCCCACGAGAGTCCAGGAAATCCCTCGGGATCCAATATCCTGGACAGGATAGCCCTTCTTCCACAGCAGACTCACATCCGTGTTTCTTCCTGGATGTGCCACCCAGGCAGTTCCAGCAGGCCCTGCGACTAATGTCCAGCAAGCGTAGGGGCTTTTGCCACCCAACTTCCTCCTGGCCTGGGAGAAGTTACTCTCTCTCCCCCTTCTCTGGGAAAAGCAGCTATCTTTGTGTTTGTGTGCAGCTCTCTGTCTGACTTGTACACTCTTGTTCACTCAGAAGACCAGGCTGATTAGATGATTTACTGCACCTGCAACAAGCCACTCTATGGGAGATTAACTCCCTGTAGACTGGAAAGCACACTATCTGCACCTCTCCAGCCCATACAGAGACAGTGACTGTATCACTATATATACATATATATATATACATATATATATATATATATATATATATATATATATATATATATATATACATAGCTGAACCCCGTTATAACGTGGTCCTCGGGGTCCACAGAATGATAACCAGATCGCGTTATAAAATTTCGTCGCACAAGGACTTACCGGCATCCGCAGCTCTCTCTTCTCTGAAGCTGTCAGCTCTCTCTCCCTAAAAGATAGAGAGAGAGATTGATTGACAAAAATTGTCAGAGTAACATTTGCAACATGAGGTTCAGAGCTCATTTCACATAAAGGGGGCTATGCACTAAGCTCCATGCTTTTGCGCCTGGTTGAAATTAAAAATCACATCCGATACAAAGTGAAGCCAGAGACGCGATTCACTAAGGCCTTGAGCCCATTTTCTCTCGGACGGGCCAAAAACTGGCTTATCGTACGTGCAAGCTTTTCCCCCCTGCTTGCGTTCTTAAACATTCCGTACGCTAGCTGATTGAAAAAAAAAGCCGCTTGGAACATTTGCATGGAGATTTGTCATCTCCATGCAAGGCTGTTACAGGCGATCGTACACCAAACAAATACATTTTAATAATAATGTACATGAGCAGGGGGTCTCCGGAGCCGAACTGCATTGGTTTCAGGTCCGGGGACCCCCTACTTCAGGAGATACAGGCCCCGTTATGGGGTGCCGGTATCCCCTGCACTTTGAAAGCTTCCGCGTCACGTGACCGGGACATTTATATTCTGTAGGGGATACCGGCACTCCATGGCCTCCAATGCCCCATACATCTCTTTGACAAAGTCCCTGTGTGGACGAAACGCGTTAGAGCGCTGAGGGGGGACTCCTTCTCCCCTTTTTTATCCATGTTTGCCAGGAATCAATAAAGGCTTTTATATTTTTTGCACAGTCCAGCCTTCTTGCCATTTTTTGTCCAAGCAGTGCCCGCTGATTACTTTCCTATGGAGAGGATATCCTGCTACTTCAAAGCGCGATAGCTGATTGAAAAAAAAAGCAGCCTGTAAGAGCTGCATGGAAACGTTGCGTCTACATGCACGGCATTAAAAATATTGATTTTGATCATAGTGTATATGAGCAGGGGTTCTCCTGAGCTGAACCGCATTGGTTTCAGCCTTGGGGACCCCTACTTAATGAGATACAGGCCCCATTATAGGGTGCCGGTATCCCCTGTGACCGGGGGATTTAAATCCTGCAGGGGGATACTGGCATCCCATAACAGGACCTGTATCTCATGAAGTAGGGGGTACCCGGGGCTGAAACCAATTTGTTTCAGCTCAGGAGACCATCTGCTCATGTACACTATGATCAAAACACACATATCTTTTAAAAAATCATTATCGTAGCGGATAGCCGCTATGGTAATAAAGCTGCATTAAAGAAATTTGTATTAATCGTGTGCGGGAGCAGAGGGTCTCCCGAGATTAACCGCATTGATTTCAGCCTCGGGGACACCATGCTTCCCGACTTACAGGCCTAGATATGGGGTGCCGGTCTCTCCTCCATTATTTAAATGTCACGCATCATTTTACGAGAACGCTTTAAAAATGGCGGCGGCACTGGCATCCGATGCCCCATACCGGGGCCTGTAACTCGGGAAGCAGGGGGTCCCTGAGCCAGAAATCAAAGCGGTTAAGCTCACGAGACGCCCTGCTCCCGCCGCACACTATTAAAAAAAATACATTAAAGCAGCTTCATTAGCTTAGTGGCTAGCCGCTAAAGCAATGAATGGGTTAAGAAAAATAGTAGCTTTTTTAGTGGCAATCGCCCCCAATAAACCTTGCAATATGTACTAGGCACCCACCCACTGTGCCCACAACAACCCCTATAACCCCCTAACATATGGTACATTTTTTTTAAGCATAGGGATTATGCTATGTTACTATAATCTGGCAGGGGCCCACGAGTGGTCCCCACGGGTGTCGGGTGGTCCCCGCAGGTCCCCGCTGGCCTGTGGAACCAATCCTGTTCTTTAAATAAAAAAAAATAATTAAAAAATGGGAAATAGATACACCCTCCTCCCTCCTAACACTTAAGGTAATGGGCAAAATTACTGTTATCCAGATATGGATACTAGTGCATTTGCCCATTTAAAATAAACCATTAAGCTGCAGGAATAAAATAAATAAAACGTGCACTAACCCTGCCAGGCTGCCACAATGAAGACCGTCCTCATCCTCATCACCGTCCATGTCCTCCGTTGCCACAAACAATACAGTATAATCAAAAACACAACCTAATGTCCCCTAATGTCCCCTAACCCCTTAATCATCTTAGTGGTTTGTAACCGCTATATTAATTAAGGGGTTAACCCACCTTCTCCCACTACCCACCCAGGAGGTCTAACTACCCTCCCCAAGCAACTACCCCCACCCTTCACCAATTCATTGGTACAGTGGGTACATCAGGCTCATATAACATGGGCATAATTAACCACTACAGCAACAAATGGTAAAGTAATAAAAAAAACAGGCCCAAATACAAACACATTACATTGCAAAATCAAAACATTACTAATGCCAATCAAACAATTGAATTGCAAAGTGGGTACATACTGAAAAATAACATTCTTGTAATCCAGGGGAGCATATCGGCCGGAATAGATTCTTGTTTTGTGTGTTTCTGCACCTGAAATACCCTGCTGGTCTCCGCCAAGTGGTATATGTGAGCCGAAGCTTGACACCAGGTGAGCAAAACTAGCTGGTTCACAAACTGGAGTTCCTCAAACTCAAGTGGGCGGATCATTCTTGTAATCCAGGGGAGCATATCGGCCGGAAGAGAATGGAAAAAAAACAACTACTAAGTGTAGATGATATAGCAATATAGAGATAAAGCGATAACTTGGCTCTATGTATATCCTACTTACAGGATTCCAATGGAAAACAGGCACTGGAATGTGGTGAGGATATGTGATATGGTGAGCTTCACGACTATTTAGACAAAGTCTCTTTCAAAGTACGGACAGACAATAAGCTTTTGACCTATATCTTGACATCCGCTAAACTGGATGCCACCGGCGTCTGGAGGCACTCTCAAATTACCAGTTAACTTTAAAATACAAACCGGGGCCCTTAAGCATCGGAGCTGATGCCCTGTCTCGAAGACCTGGACTGAGTACCACGCCAGACGACGGCCCATGGGAAGAAATCCCTGACCTGGGGTTCGGGCAATGTGCTCGACTGCCATCATAGTGGAGGACAAGGAGGTGTTCTCTGAACTGAGAGTAGCTGATTCACTGGGATCTCAGTCCAAGTCACTTCCTGCCGCCTACTGCCATCCAGATGGCATGTAAATCACCCTGGATACCATTCAAGAATGGAAAGACTGGATGAAGTACCAGATGTGTGACCCGGTGGCTAGAGCTATATGCCAGGCCATTCAACAGAACAACCCCTCCTTGGTGAAGCATGCTGCTACCGACATACTCGCAGTCATCATGAGGGAATGGGACAAGTTCCGCATGGAGCATGGTCTCCTCTACAGGCTCGTCTGTTACCATAACAACCCTGACAGGAGACAACTAGTCCTGCCCCACTTTTTGCAGTACCAGGTTTACCGCTCTCTTCATGATGACCATGGACATCTGGGCATAGACAAGTCCTTCGGCCTAGTGAGAGACCGGTTCTTCTGACCCAAAATGCACAAGTCAGTAGAACACCACTGTCGAAGGCACCTGCGGTGTATACAGCAGAAAACACTGCCCACACGCGCTGCCCAAATGGGCCACCTAAAGAACTCTGGTCCCATGGACCTAGTCTGCACGGACTTTCTCTGTATTAAGGGAGACTAAAAGGGCATCAGGAATGTCCTGGTAGTGACAGATCACAACACCCTATACACCCAAGATTTTCCAACCAAGGATAAGAAAGCACTCACAGTAGCCAAAGTGCTGTGGGAGAAGTATTTCATCCACTACGGTTTGCCGAATAGGATGCACTCCGATCAAGGGAGAAACTTCGAGAGCAAGCTGATTCAGGAACTCCTCCACTTGCTCAACATCCAGAAGTCTTGGACCACTCCATACCATCCAGAGGGAGATGCTCTGCAAGAGAGGTTCGACCGAATCCTGCTCGACATGCTAGGCACCCTAAAGGGCTCCCAGAAAGCCGAATGAAGCAAGCATGTCGAATGTCTAGTGCATGCGTACAACTGCACAGGCATGAATCCATGGTTTTCACACCGTGCTTCATGATGCTCGAGCGATAGGCACGACTGCCTGTGGACATCCATCTCTGCGTGTACCAGCTGGCAGAGAAATCCACCGCCAAACTGAATGATGGCAACAAGCGACCATATGACCACAAGATCCGTCATTGGGAACTTTGGCCGGGAGACGCCTTTCTCCTGTGAAATCCAGGAGTCCCCAGCAAACATAAGCTGGCGGACTGCTGGCGCAAAACTCCTTTCGAGGTAGAGTCACAAATACCGGGCCTCCCTGTCTACATAATCCGAGATGCAGATGATAGGGTAAAGGTTTGGCACCGCAATCACTTGTTGTCCATTCCTCAAGCTAGAAGAGTCCACAGAGACTCCAGCTTTGGTAGCAGAACCAACCAATAATCCTTTGGAAGGAAACTCCACCAACTCCAAAAGAGATTGGTGGGCACCAACCGAGGAAGCATCGGGTAATGGGCCAATGCCCCACGTACCCTCCCCAGTGACTTCAACAAGCTGTCCTCTTGACGCCAGAAGCCTGAGTGTTGTTTCTCACAGAGACTTTGTAGAGACTGATTCATCTCTTATTAGAGGGTCAGGGCCTCAAGCCCACGGTAGCCCAAGAAGACGACACTGTAAAAGGGACTCGCAGGCGTCACCAAGGGAGATGCCCTCCCACTAGAGTGGCATACAATTCATTAGGGGTACCTCACTATGAGTCTCAGCAGCTGTCTTGGAGCCGGTTTGCCTACATAATAACCGTTGCACGGATGTGTTCAATATTGTGTAGAGTTGATACCGAGTTACGATTGTATATAATAATATGCATTTTTAATATATAACTCTGTGTAAATATGTTGTTCCCAAGTGGTGTCGTTGTATTCTCCACCAGGGGGAGGATGTAGCAGAGCCCCCCTCCTTACCTCCGGTGAGGGAGAGCTGCTGCTTTGAGCTGCGGGGGAGCTGCTCTGGCATAGGCGGTGGCCATCTTTGGTGTCAGCGCGCATGCGTGAGACTCGGCGCATGAGCAGAAGGCAAAGAGCAGGCCGGCCCTCTAGGAGGTGGCCGGTAGACAGATCACGTGGGATCACGTTGTGGCCTGCAGACCATCATCTTCCATATACCGTGGTCTGGACGGAGACCAGGAAGGTACCAACGTGCACCAACCGCTAAGTAACCGATAAAGTAATTAAGGCATTAACCCCTCCCGTGACCCTCCCTGTAGGCCTGACCACCCACGGGGGGCATCAACCCCCATCACCCACCACCTCTTCCCCCCAAAAAAACAGGTGCTATGGTTTAACCACTTCATTACCTTAGCTGCTAGCCGTTAAGGTAATGAAGCTGCTTTTAATTTATTTTAATTAAATAGGATTTAAGCAGGGGTTCACTTGAGCTGAACCGCGTAATTTCAGCCTCGGGGAATTCCTGCTTTCCGAGTTACCGGAATGGGGTTCCGGTATCTCCCTGCCAGCCTGCCATATTAACTACAAAACATAATGGTGTAAGGTTTTTAGAATGCTTGTCACCTAACTATTCCTTTATTCTAACCCACCCTGTAATCCACATTATAGCAGCTCTTTCAACTTTCCCCTCATATGCTGCTGTCTTGGCTTGTACAGCTTGAACCAAGTTCACAGTAATTTTTTTTTTTTACCTCGGCAAGTGTTCAACTTACAGAATGTTTCCATCTTTTGTCCACAATGTCCTGGCAGTTCCCCGCTGCTGTAAGGAGTGAATCTGAGCAAAACTCAATAACTTGACAGAATACAGTCATGCAGCAAATACATTTGACAAAGTTAAATTTTGCTTATCTTCACATGTAGCCAATCTTATATTACCAGCGGCCGGTAAATGTTGTGGTTGGTTTCCCTTTAAATTCTCTGACTGAATGGCATGTAATAAATTGATAGATAAGAAAAGTTTAATTTGTTACATAGCTGTATTCTATGAAAAAAGTTGAAGAAAAACACAGACAGCAGGTAGGCAAACATAGAGCTGCTATGTATGTCCATGACATTCCCCTTCCCTAAAACTGCTGTATGTGTATATAGATAATTAATTCCCACTTTTCTCTCTCTAAGAAATGTGTGTATGTGTATGTGTGTATATATATATATATATATATATATATATATATATATATATATATATATATATATATATATATATATAAATATTTATATTGTGACATAGTCCAAAGATGTTAGGCAGCTTTCTGCCCCATTTTAGGTCAGAAAGTGCAGGAATAGTTAATGATCCATTCCACAGCTTCACATTTACTCAAGCTGGTGGATGGAAAATCCAGATCACAGATTACAATGGGTCTAGTTCTCCCTCACCTGCTCTCCTAATCACTAGAACAGGTATTTATAGCAGAGAGGTTTGCTTTTCAGTCTCTCTCCTTAGAGCCTGGGGGCTGGGGGTGTCGCTGCTCCCCTGAATCCAGTTCGGGGTGGACGGCCCCTTCAAGTATCACGGTACCAGAGGATTTGCCTGGACACTTGGGACCGAGTTCCCACCACGAACAGATAAGACAAACAAATCTTTATTGCTGTATCTAAAAGACTATGCTTTATCTAGTGACCCTAAATGAGAGGGCCTTCTTTTAAACTGGGGAACCAGGTTAGTTGGCCCAGCAGCAGTTAGAGGCTGATTCTGATCCCTGAATTGGATAGGATTTGGTTTATTTGATTTGGTTTGCTTCTGAAAAGTGACACTGTGTGAAATGCTATAACACTGATATGAGTAAACCGCTGAAGGTTAAATGTCTGAGTGCCTCCTGCCCACACATGTTAAAGCTGCAGTACCTTACTTGGATGAAAATAAAGCAGGCAGAAGCCTGAGTTAAGCAACGTAATACTTTGCATGTTCCTGTTTGTTGTATAAAAACCCTAGAAGACTGTGTCGGGAAGAACCCAGACAGACGTCATCGCTACAAAAGAGGGGCGTTTGTCACAATATATATATATATATATATTTATTTATATATATATATATATATATATATATATATATATATATATATATATAGGGCTCGACAAACTAGAGCAAAACCTACTTGTTCCCTCCCCAAAGTAACTCCCTCACACCCCCCCCTCTCACGATGCTTACCTGTGGTGGGGTCTGGTGGGGTCCGGCGGCGTGGTGCAGCGATCTCCGTCTTCTCCCCTGCAAATTGTAATGTTTCCCCTGCAGGTCCTGAAAAAATGGCTGTGCGGCGTCAAATGATGCTGCGTTGCCATGGCAATGGGATGCCGGGATGTCATGGCGTGATACAACGTCATGTAACGTGGTGCCGCGTGACGTCACGGCATCATGTTGAATCCCATTGCAAAAAATGCCTTCACCCGGGGCGTGCGGGCGAGTGCATTTCTCAAGCCCTGTATATGTATATATATATATATATATATATATATATATATATATATATATATATATTACAGTGTTCGACAATTATATACATTTACTCGCCCGGGGCGGGTAGATTTAACCCCCGGGCGAGTAAATATTGGCCCAAGCAGCACACTTGTGTTTTTTAAATTTCCCGCGCTCGCGCTGCTGTTTTTACTGCGCTCGCGCTGGAGAAGAAAAAAAAAAAGCCGGAGGCGGGCTCATGTTGTTGGGGGAGATTACCCCGCCTCCGGCTCTCTGAGCAGTGGCCTCCCTCCTCAGCGCTTCTACTCCTCCCCCTTCCGGCAGCCAGCCGCTTCCATGCCTGTCTGCCTCAGGCCCCTGCAGGGCCATCTGTCACCCCTCCCATCGGGCCATCCGCCCCCCCCTCGCATCGGGCCACCTGCCCCCCCTCGCACCGGGCCACCCGCCCCCCCCTCGCACCGGCCATCCGCCCCCCCCTCGCACTGGCCCATCCGCCCCCCCTCGCACCGGGCCACCCGCCCCCCCCTCGCACCGGGCCATCCGCCCCCCCCCCTCGCATCGGGCCATCCGCCACCCCCCCACCCTCACACCAATCTCTCCCGGCCTCCGTGACCCCCCCCCCCCTCACCCCACGCGGCGTCGGTGTGCCGCCTCTACGGACAGTCTGCCGATCTGTCAGCTGTTAAGGAAACCCCTGATGGCCAGCTCAGTTGTTAGCAGGGGAAATTCTCTAACTGGCTCTTCTCCCTGCTCTAAGCAGGGGAAATACCCTAACCGGAGCCTCTCCCAGCTCTAAGCAGGGGAAATCCCCTAACGGTGCCTCTCCCTGCTCTAAGCAGGGGAAATCCCCTACCGGAGCCTCTCCCTGCTCTAAGCAGGGGAAATCCCCTAACCGGAGCCTCTCCCAGCTCTAAGCAGGGGAAATCCCCTAACGGTGCCTCTCCCTGCTGTAAGCAGGGGAAATCCCCTACCGGCCCTTCTACATCTATCAGTGAATACTGCGGCATCGGCGTCCCACTCTGGAGGGGGCGCGGCCCCTTGCAGAGGCCCTCTTGCCGTGCGGAGGCCCCCGCTGCCATGTGCGACCCACTGCCTTACGGGTGAGTGTTTGTGTGTGTGAGTGACAGACTGTGATTGTGAGTTTGTCTGAGTGAGTGTGTCTGAGTGAGTGAGTGTGAGTGTCTGTGAGTGTGTCACCCTCTCTCCCTCTCCCTGTGTCACCCTCCCTCTCCCTGTGTAACCCTCCCTCTCCCTGTGACATCCTCCCTCTCCCTGTGTCACCCTCCCTCTCCCTGTGTCACCCTCCCTCTCCCTGTGTCACCCTCTCTCTCCCTGTGTCACCCTCTCTCCCTCTCCCTGTGTCACCCTCTCCCTCTCTCCCTGTGTCACCCTCTCCCTGTATCACCCTCCCTCTCCCTGTGTCACCCACCATCTCCCTCTGTCACCCTCTCCCTGTGTCACCCACCATCTCCCTCTGTCACCCTCTCCCTGTGTCACCCACCCTCTCCCTGTGTCACCCTCTTTCCCTCTCCCTGTGTCACCCTCCCCCTGTATCACCCTCCCTCTCCCCGTGTCACCCTCTCCCTGTATCACCCTCCCTCTCCCTGTGTCACCCACCATCTCCCTCAGTCACCCACCATCTCCCTCTGTCACCCACCATCTCCCTCTGTCACCCTCTCCCTGTGTCACCCTCCCTCTCCCTGTGTCACCCTCCCTCTCCCTGTGTCACCCACCCTCTCCCTGTGTCACCCTCCCTCTCCCTGTGTCACCCAGCCTCTCCCTGTGTCACCCTGTCTCCCTCTCCCTGTGTCACCCTCTCCCTGTATCACCCTCCATCTCCCTGTGTCACCCACCATCTCACTCTGTCACCCTCTCCCTGTGTCACCCACCCTCTCCGTGTCACCCACCCTCTCCCTCTCCCTGTCACCAACCATCTCCCTCTGCCACCGTCTCCCTGTGTCACCCACCCTCTCCCTGTGTCACCCACCCTCTCCCTGTGTCACCCTCCCTCTCCCTGTGTCGCCCTCCCTCTCCCTGTGTCGCCCACCCTCTCCCTGTGTCGCCCTACCTCTCCCTGTGTCGCCCTCCCTCTCCCTGTGTCGCCCTCCCTCTCCCTGTGTCGCCCTCCCTCTCCCTGTGTCGCCCTCCCTCTCCCTGTGTCGCCCTCCCTCTCCCTGTGACACCCTCCCTCTCCCTGTGTCACCCACCCTCTCCCTGTGTCACCCACCCTCTCCCTGTGTCAACCACCCTCTCCCTGTGTCACCCACCCTCTCCCTGTGTCACCCACCCTCTCCCTGTGTCACCCACCCTCTCCCTGTGTCACCCACCCTCTCCCTGTGTCACCCTCTCCCTCTCCCAGTGTCACCCTCTCCCTGTGTCACCCTCTCCCTCTCCCTGTGTCACCCTCCCTCTCCCTGTGTCACCCTCCCTCTCCCTGTGTCACCCTCCCTCTCCCTGTGTCACCCACCCTCTCCCTGTGTCACCCACCCTCTCCCTCTCCCTGTGTCACCCACCCTCTCCCTCTCCCTGTGTCACCCTCCCTCTCCCTGTGTCACCCTCTCTTTCCCTGTGTCATCCTCCCTCTCCCTGTGTCACCCTCCCTCTCCCTGTGTCACCCTCCCTCTCCCTGTGTCACCCTCCCTCTCCCTGTGTCACCCTCCCCCTCTCCCTGTGTCACCCTCCCCCTCTCCCTGTGTCACCCTCCCCCTCTCCCTGTGTCACCCTCCACCTCTCTGTGTCACCCTCCCCCTCTCCCTGTGTCACCCTCCCCCTCTCCCTGTGTCACCCTCCCCCTCTCCCTGTGTCACCCTCCCCCTCTCCCTGTATCACCCACCCTCTCCCTGTGTCACCCCCCTCTCCCTGTGTCACCCACCCTCTCCCTGTCACCCTCCCCCTCTCCCTGTGTCATCCTCCCCTCTCCCTGTGTCACCCTCCCCTCTCCCTGTGTTGTTCTGACTAGGAATTTATTAAATGTATTTTATTTATATATTTTATTTTAAAGCAGGGTTGGGGGCGGGACTATGGGCGGAGTTGGGGGCGGGACTAGGGGCGGAGTTGGGGGCGGGACTAGGTGGCGAGTAGATTTTTTGGTTGGGCGAGTAGATTTTTGGGTGATTTGTCGAACACTGTATATATATATATATATATTTATATATATATATATATATATATATATATATATATAAAAATATTACTATTCACATGTGTTATGCTGAGGATAATGGTGAAAGACAGGGTTGCAGACCTGCCTAAGACATTTGAATGTGCTCACAAGTGATCTTTTTATATGTATATATATATGAAAAATAATAGCGCCTCTATAGGTTATGTGCAAATAAATATACAATAGTGATGAATATATGAGTGAATGAATCATATAATTAGACAAGATACTAAATAGTAACTTTGAAATTAATAAATGAAAATGTGAGTTGTGTTAATGGACAATAATAATGTATAATGTGAATGATAACGTGATCAAACAAGACAAACAAAACACAACATAAAACATACTGATGCAGCAGCCGTTATTCAAACACTTCACGCATCATATACTTCTGGATCCCGATTTGAAACCGCGGGATGAATTCCAGCCTTCCCGCACTAAGATGCGAGCGCGGCGAGCGCAGAAAAACACATTTTAGTGTTCTGGCTTTTAAAAACATGAAAATTGACACAGTAGCACAGTAACATATTACAATTCATCCATTTTATTGCAAACGAAGAAACAGAATCCATGAAACTCAAACAAAACATCCGCGATAAGTGCGGGTGCCTGGGGTGATCGGCCGCATTCGTGCTGCGTGGGGAACAGCAGACAACTCAAAATCGGCGCCGTGATGTGCTCGAATAACGGCCGCTGCAATAGTACATAACCCCTCTTCCAAATATATGTCCAATAAGCAAATCTTTCAAGATTGATAAGAGTAAAGGAGTCCAGGCTGCTTTTCCAGATAAACCACATTTGATGATAAGGACCTAAGAAAAAAAGAAAACAATAAAGCACACACTCCATAGCATATTTATTTATTTATTTATTAATTTATTTATAAAATATTTTACCAGGAAGTAATACATTGAGAGTTACCTCTCGTTTTCAAGTATGTCCTGGTCACAGAGTTAAGACAAATAATACATGTTTACAAATACAGTTACATAATGAGCAGGGTATACATTATATACAAGAAATTGCATGCACAGTTTAAGATAATTTATATTATGGGCGTATGAAACAGTTATAGACCAGATTAAAATGTGTGACAGCCTTAGATTTGAAAGAACTTAAACTGGTGGATGTAAGAGTCTCTGGTAGGTTGTTCCAGTTTTGGGGTGCACGGTAAGAGAAGGAGGAGCGGCCGGATACTTTGTTGAGCCTTGGGACCATGAACAGTCTTTTGGAGTCTGATCTCAGGTGATAGGTGCTGCATGTGGTAGGGGTGAGGAGCTTGTTCAGGTAACTGGGTAGCTTGCCCAT
The DNA here is from genome assembly GCF_040206685.1 of Ascaphus truei. NCBI lineage: Eukaryota > Metazoa > Chordata > Amphibia > Anura > Ascaphidae > Ascaphus > Ascaphus truei. The sequence continues at coordinate 164,311,678 of NC_134487.1, read as the reverse complement.
AAAGAATTTTAAGGCAAGACAGGAAAGGTGAACTTTGCGCCTAGACTTGAGTGATGACCATTCTAGTTCTTTGAGCATTTCGCAGTGATGTGTGTTATAGTTGCATTGGAGAACAAAATGACAAATTGAATTATATATTTATTTATAAAATATTTTACCAGGAAGTAATACATTGAGAGTTACCTCTCGTTTTCAAGTATGTCCTGGGCACAGAGTTAAGACAAATAATACATGGTTACAAATACAGTTACATAAATGAACAGGGTATACATTATATACAAGACATTGCATGCACAGTTAAAGAAAATATATGTTATGGGTGTATGTAACAGTTACAGACCAGATTAAAATGTTAGACAGCCTTAGATTTGAAAGAACTTAAACTGGTGGTGGATGTGAGAGTCTCTGGTAGGTTGTTCCAGTTTTGGGGTGCACGGTAAGAGAAGGAGGAATGGCCGGATACTTTGTTGAGCCTTGGGACCATGAACAGTCTTTTGGAGTCAGATCTCAGATGATAGGTGCTGCATGTGGTAGGGGTGAGGAGCCTGTTCAGGTAGCTGGGTAGCTTGCCCATAAAGAATTTAAAGGCAAGACAGGAAAGGTGAACTTTGCGCCTAGAGTCTAGTGATGACCAATCTAGTTCTTTGAGCATTTCGCAGTGATGTGTGTTGTAGTTGCATTGGAGAACAAAACGACAAATTGAATTGTAGAGGGTGTCAAGTTTTCTAAGGTGGGTTTGAGGTGCCGTGCCATATACTATGTCTCCATAGTCAATAATTGGCATTAGCATCTGCTGTGCGATACGCTTTCTGACCAGGAGACTTAGGGAGGATTTGTTCCTGTAAAGTACCCCTAGTTTGGCATAGGTCTTGGTTGTCAGGGTATCAATGTGCATCAAACAGAAAGCTGTCAAGCGCTTCGGTGTAAAGCAGATGCACCTATGGTGTCATGAATGGCATGTGGGGCTGTGGAAAGGGAGCGGTGTGGGCCACTAGATTGACCGGAGTGTCTGAGTGAGGCAATGACCCTTACCTCAAACTCAGCTCCTGGTCTGGGTCCCGCTCTCCTCTGCTTCAGCTCCTGCGTGCAGCCAACGTGGAAGGAACAGCTATGTGGAGGAATGGAGGCGCAACTGCGCATGACAGAACTGACAGGATCCCGGATGGAGTAGAAAAAACTTTATTTGCAGAACAGCATCACACTGGGGCTACACCACGATCTCCCCCTCTACGCGTTTCACCCTCTTGCTAGGGCTTCGTCTCGGAGTGGGGAGATGTGGTGTGAGCCTGCAGATTTAAAGCTAAAAAGCCCGCGAAAATCGCTTAAAAGTGTTAACCCCTTCATGTATTCTAGCACCATTAATTATATATTATCTGAAACACATGGATAGTGGCCAATTCAAAGCCAGGTAACTATCTAATCTATATACCACATGACAGCCATATGATGAACTTATAACATGAAGGGTAAGTAAACATATTAAAAAGACTGTCTGCAACACCATAAAGAGTACATGTATTGTCTCTGTTCTCTTTTTGAAGCTGTGTTTACCATGATACTTAAATCTAACAGATTCACTTTTAGTCTCTATTTCCATAACTTAGTATGGAACTTGAATATGGGAGATAACTAAGTGACAAAATACATGACTAGAAAGAGTGGGCAAGATGAGGGGAGGGGGTAGGGGGAGGGAGGTTGAAAGGGGAGGGAAAAATGGGGGGGGGGATGGGAGGGAGGGGTAGGGGAAGAAAGGGAGGGGGGGGTGCAGTGTGGGAAAAGTAATAGCAAAGGATATCTATGAACAATGAACAAAATAATAATCAGTTGTATGTGAGTTTGCTTATGTTAACCAGGTTCTAATACAGAATATCTCACAGGATGTTATAACTTTTTACATTATACATTTTACAAGAAGCAACGCAGATCCAACTCTATATTCAGCCCATTGGGTTGCAAGGTGTTCAATGCAAAGATCCAATGAGCTTCTCGCTGGTGCAAGATCTTCTTCCTATCTCCCCCACGGGGGGGTAAAGGAATGTGCTCAATGGCTGTGCATTGCAAGGAACTGATTGAACCCAGTGGACAGGTGTTAAAGTGAGCAGAAACGGGGTGCAACATATCTTTGTTGCGAATTAACCTGAGGTGCTCCAGGATACGAATCTTAAGCATCCTGGTGGTCAAACCCACATATTGTTTCTTACAATGACATCTCAGTACATATACTACATATGTCGTCTGACAGGTAATAAAGGATCTGATGTTGAATCTGCGTGATTCGTCCTGGTTAGAGAAGTATGTTACTTTGTTCATATTTGGGCAGATTTTACAATGACCACATTTAAATGAACCATGCAGCTTTGGAAACAGTGATAATCTATTCGTTTGATAGACTTTGGAAGGTAGCATACTTGGTGCCAAGAGATTACCCAATGTAGCCGCTTTACGAAAAACCACGCGAGGGCCGTTGCATACCAATTTTTTCAACAAAGGGTCCAAAGATAATGTGACCCAGTGTTTCTTAATAATTGATTTTATGGCATTGGCTTGCTCGCTGTAGTTGGTGATAAAGAAGGGTACCTCTGTGTCCTCAATTGGTGTACCCTGGTCAGACTGTCCCGAATCTGCTTTGATAAGGGTGTCTCTGTCTGTACCAAGGACTGAATCAAAGGCTAAATCGAGATCCTTCTCGGTGTACCCTCTCGCCACAAATCTCTCCCTCATCTCACCCGCTCTCTGGAAAAAGGCCTCAGGAGAGGAGCAGTTCCGACGTAACCGAAGGAACTGTCCCCTCGGGATGCCCCTAACCAGAGGGCGGGAGTGGCAGCTTCTGGCATGGAGTAGAGAATTTCTGGCATTTTCTTTCCTATAAATATCAGATTGAATTTGATTATCAATATCAATGTATAGGCTGAGATCCAAAAATTGAATTTGATGTGCATTGTACACATGAGTGAATCTGATATTAAGTTTATTTTTTGCCAGGTATTCGAAAAACCCCAACAGGTCTTCCTCCCCACCACTCCAGATCAAAAGCAGGTCATCAATATAGCGCTTGTAGAACGCTATATGATGCCTGTAAGGATTTGTATCTCCAAACACTTGGGACATCTCCCACCAACCCATGAATATGTTGGCATAGGAGGGGGCAAATGAAGTCCCCATAGCTGTCCCCCGTGTTTGGAGATAAAACTGCTGATCAAAGAGAAAGAAATTGTGCGTGAGTGAAAACTTAATGCAGTCCAGTAAGAAGACTATATGTGCAGGTGAAAGAGGGGAGTGGTTGGCCAAGAAAAATTCTACTGCTGTGAGACCGTGCTCGTGGTGGATGATGTTGTAAAGAGAAGCTACATCTAGAGTAACCCAGATGTAGTAAGGGTGCCATTTAAAGGGTGCTAAAAGTGCTAAAACGTGCTTGGTGTCTAAAATGTGAGAAGGTAAAGTGTGTACAAGTGGTTGTAAAAAGTGATCTATGTATTGAGAACGGTGCTCCCCCAGGGATCCAATGCTGGAAATGATGGGTCTCCCTGGGGGTGAGGTGAGTGTTTTGTGAATTTTTGGCAAGTGGTGAAAGATAGGTATGATGGGATCTGGAGTGGTGAGGAAGTCCCGTTCAGTGGGGGTGAGAATTTGGAGAATCTCACCTTCATCCATCAGATCTGCAAACTCCCTGCGAAATTGAGGGGTTGGATCGCCGGCGAGGGCCTCATAAGCCTCAGGATCTCCGAGTTATCGCTGAGCCTCTGAAGCATAATAATCCCTGTCAAGAAAACAGTGGCGCGCCCCTTGTTGGCTTTCCTAATTAGGATAAGGTCATTGTCAGCAAGTGATTTAATAGCTGCCCGTTGGTCAATAGTGAGGTTGTCATGATGTAAACCATAATTGTTAGATTCTTTGTCTCCAACTCCCTTAGCAAGAAGTGAGAGATCTCTTTCAATGGCTCTCTGGAAGATATCAGAGGGGGAGATCGTGGTGTAGTCCCAGTGTGATGCTGTTCTGCAAATAAAGTTTTTTCTACTCCATCCGGGATCCTGTCAGTTCTGTCATGCGCAGTTGCGCCTCCATTCCTCCACATAGCTGTTCCTTCCATGTTGGCTGCACGAAGGAGCTGAAGCAGAGGAGAGTGGGACCCAGACCAGGAGCTGAGTTTGAGGTAAGGGTCATTGCCTCACTCAGACACTCCGGTCAATCTAGTGGCCCACACCGCTCCCTTTCCACAGCCCCACATGCCATTCATGACACTATTGGTGCATCTGCTTTACACCGAAGCGCTTGACAGCTTTCTGTTTGCATTACCTTCCCTGTCAGCAGCTCGTGTTTCAAAAGCATCAGGAGATTCACCCTGGGATTGGAAGTTAACCCCTTCAGTACACTGTTGCAGTGTTGGGACTTTAATTGACCTAGTGCTTTCACAACACTAGTGGCATTTGCACACACCTAAGGCTACACCACAATGGACACTGAACCTGACCTAGATTCAGATTTTAAGTTTAGCTGCTGCAACACATCAAACCGCTCTCACAGAGCAGAGGCTATTTTTAGTAACAATGATGAACTGTTATGTGAGGACACAGCAGACTTGAAAATGCATTTTACTAAGCTGGAGCGATGTTTATTACAACGTCAATGGATATGGTGGGAGATCACCACTATGGAGAATTACAACCGGGTAAAGCGTATACCCAGAGGGCTGCGACACACTAAAACGCCATCTTTTGGTTTTACAAATGGGGATTTTGAGCGACAGTGGTGCCTCATTCTGAATGAATGCTCATTCAAGCTAATGGACCTTATTATTCAACACAAAGCCCAAGAGAATAAGATAGTGTCCAAGCAGGTGGCAGATTTGCAAAGAAAATTACAAGCTTTCTCTAATATGGAAAACTTTAAAGAGCTGGATGCCAAAATAGCCAGCAAACTTAACAAACAAGAAAAAATTATTATGTTAAACAAACAAACGAAATTCGAGAGGGATAAAGCTGATTATGAGGCTCACCAAATATATATGTGGCAAAAATTCCCCACTAGGAACAAGGGCAAACAAAGATCAAAAAAATCAAACAAAGAAGGCGGAGGGAATAAGTCCATTTTAAAGGTTTCAAAGGATAATGATGTTAATCCCCATGCAGTTTCTTTCTCCTTTTCTGAGAGTGACTTCTATCCATCATCGGGAGAGGACATTGCTGCTTCCAGTGAAACGATCCATCCAAACAAAGCAGCTATCCAGAGGTCTTCAAAAAACGGGGAAAGACACGTTGAGGCAGAAGAAAGAACCTACAGTGGATTGCCATCGAAGCGACTAAAAACCTAGACATTGCTAACAGCAACGTCATAAATATCTCTAAGTATGAGCTCACACAGTCTGAATTATCCATCTTACATTTGGGACTTTCTTTTGCACCTAGTAGTAAATTCAATCTTTTTTCTACCATGGTGGATGTTTTTAAATTTACACGTAAGTTAACTTTGAAACGGTTTTTCTCCACTAGAACTCATAGGGCAAACACTATTGTACCCATTTATGATGTTAATTCTGTTTCAGCCACTCCCTTGGACTTTCAAGATCTATGTCACCAGCAAGACTTGACAGATCTCTTAAATGAAAATGATAAATTAGAAGACCCATTTAACTTCTTGGGCAGTATCAACTCTGGATTCAAAAAGAAATCTGTATTTTACCCCGCACATATGAAGGGGCAATACATTGATATCTTCCAGAGAGCCATTGAAAGAGATCTCTCACTTCTTGCTAAGGGAGTTGGAGACAAAGGATCTAACAATTATGGTTTACATCATGACAACCTCCCTATTGACCAACGGGCAGCTATTAAATCACTTGCTGACAATGACCTTATCCTAATTAGGAAAGCCAACAAGGGGGGCGCCACTTTTGTTCTTGACAGGGATTATTATGTTTCAGAGGCTCAGCGACAAGTCGCAGATCCTGAGGCTTATGAGGCCCTCGCCGGCGATCCAACCCCTCAATTTCGCAGGGAGTTTGCAGATCTGATGGATGAAGGTGAGATTCTCCAAATTCTCACCCCCACTGAACGGGACTTCCTCACCACTCCAGATCCCATCATACCTATCTTTCACCACTTGCCCAAAATTCACAAAACACTCACCTCACCCCCAGGGAGACCCATCATTTCCAGCATTGGATCCCTGGGGGAGCACCTTTCTCAATACATAGATCACTTTTTACAACCACTTGTACACACTTTACCTTCTCACATTTTAGACACCAAGCACGTTTGAGCACTTTTAGCACCCTTTAAATGGCACCCTTACTACATCTGGGTTACTCTAGATGTAGCTTCTCTTTACAACATCATCCACCACGAGCACGGTCTCACAGCAGTAGAATTTTTCTTGGCCAACCACTCCCCTCTTTCATCTGCACATATAGGGCCTCATGCAGTAAGCGTTGATAAGGGAAATATGGCCATGTTATAGCCAAAATTGGGTTTGAGATTCAGTAAGCGCCGATAAGTGCTTCATATCGCCAGGTTTCGGAGCCGATAATTTGGTTATGGCCAGTCGCCTGCCGATAAGCCTGTTTTCGACACTGATCGCCACTTTTTTAAATCGGCTGGATTCAACAAAAAAAAACAGCTTATCGGGGCTGATCGGCACTACGAAATTGAGATGTTATGGCCGATTTCTCCCGCCAACTAAAGTTGGCATTTTGGACGGGAGAACGATCGCTAAGGCTGCCGGAACGGCACTTAGAAAAAAAAAATCTTCTGTACATCAATGGAAGTCAATGGAGCGGGGACGTATAACAGTATAGTACTGTTTACGTTTCATTGCTCACAATACAAGGGGGATTTGCATTACAGTGTGGGGGCATTCCCTGCATTGTGTCACAGCTGATGTGTCTTATTTGCATAACATTCGACTTTTACATGTTTTCAGCATTTGCGGGTCACATTACTCATCATGTGATGATGTGGCAAGGGAAAATACTATACTACACTCTTAAAGGAGAACCTCACATCATATCACACATTTTACTCAACTCAGCGACAATTATTTACATGATGTTACACATGTCACACATGTCACACATACACAGTATATTCATCTTCCTTTACATTACACAATGCTTGTAATGTGACACGCATCTTTAAACATTCATGTACATCTGTCTTCTCATGTTTACATATACTTTTGGGTCCTCCCTATTTTCATGACGTCACTTATTGGACGCTCAATCACATTGCATGTTTACATTGTAACCGTTGCATTACAAGCACTTCAACCTAACTTATACACACATGTACAGTAATTCATCATTGGGACACCTTGTAAACTCATTCTATACCAACTATCCTCCTTACACAAATGCATGCATATGCACACGACTATTCATTGTTGCCAACATGTCACAATAACATGGATAATTACACATGTTACACAAAACTTTTCCCACGTCAATCTCAGCCTTTTTGTCTCATTACATGACTGACTCTTGCGTTCACAAGTGTTACATGCATTGCACATGCAACTATTTATTTGCAAGCAATCTTTGTACAAAGCTTCACGTCACATCATTGCCAAATATCATCATTCCCTGCAGAATACACACAACAAATACTTAGAACAACAAGTGCACACAGCTTGCCACAGAAGTACTTTATTATGTTAATGTAACACCTTGCATTTTACTATGTCACCTGACATCATCACATACCTATTTAAAGGACGCACATTACCTGCTCATTCACAGCTACTCATTTCAAAATGTTGCGAATGTTTAGGAGACGCAGGAACATTCTTTTCTATGACATGCTTGCTGATCAAGAGAATGATATAGGGCAAGGTAGGGACACACCGAGGGACAGTGACAGTGACGCGGATACGACAGGGACAGGGAGAGGGACAGGAGATCAGAGGAGAAGACAGAGGAGACAACTTGTGCCTCGTCCGCGTCTGTACAGGGAGAGAACCCTGTTAGATGGGATGAGTGAGGAGGAGATTGTAAGTCGCTATCGTTTGAGTTCAGCAGCAATCTTAGCTCTTTATCAGGAGATAAGGGGGGATTTAGATTTTTTCACAGCCAGAGGTCGTGCAGTCCCTGGGCTTGTTAAAATGCTGTGCTCATTACATTATCTTGCTTCCGCGTCATACCAGACAACTGTGGGCATAGTGGGCGGGGTCTCGCAATCTACATTCTCGCGGGCCTTGACCCAGTTTCTCTATGCACTCAATAGACGCGCTAGGAATTATATTCATTTTCCTACAGAGGCAACAGAGTGGCTGGAAGTCAGGACTGGCTTTTATAATATAGCAGGGATACCATCTGTGCTGGGTGCAATCGATTGCACACATGTTGCTTTGATTGCACCTAGTCAGAGTGAGCATGTGTACCGCAATCGGAAGCACTACCATTCACTCAATGTACAGGTGGTATGTGATGCCACGATGAGGATAATGCATGTGGTACCCAAGTTCCCTGGTTCCAGTCACGATTCCTCTATCCTGAGGAACTCTTCAGTCTTCCATGCGTTCGAAGAGGGACATTTTGAACCTGGTTGGCTGCTGGGTGAGTACATATTTACATGTTCTAACACAAAACACATGTTGATTTAGGAATGTTGGCATTGTACAATTTGATCACTAATGTCAGCTTATGTGTGCTCCATTCATTATAGGTGACTCAGGATACGGAATTAGGCCGTGGCTCTTGACTCCGGTGCTAAACCCTCAAACTGAAGCAGAGGACAGGTACAATGCAGCCCATATATCTACAAGATCTGTTATAGAGAGGACATTTGGCCTACTCAAGACCAGGTTTAGGTGTCTGGACAGAACTGGTGGGGCTCTTCTATACAAGCCTCAAAAAGTGTCTGATATTATCCTTGCCTGTTGCATTTTGCACAATGTTGCACTCAGGCACAATGTACAGTCAGACCTAGCTGAGGCTTTGGTAGACGAGCATCCCACCCATGTAGCTGCTGAAAATGAACAAACAGCCAGTGGTGGCCAGACACGACAGAATCTCATCAATTCATTTTTTTCTTGTAAGTACAAACTCATATGTTCCTAGTACTACTTTTATAGTTTAATTATGTTATATTAACAATAATGTTTCTTTATATAACCTTCTGTTAGGACACAGATGAATATGGGTTGCACACCTTTCTTTTCTCTGCTGTGTGCACAAAGGGATGTGGCACCGGTATGTTATTGTTGCACAGGTTATATAATCCCTCTTCAATTGTACTTTAGTTGTGTGTATGAGAATACAACTTGGGTAACAAAGCAATAATATTTTAGCATTGTGTTATTCCTTATGCTAAGACAAAACACATATTATGCCCATAATCATTCATGCTTCTAGTATGCTTACATACAATGTTATTGGTGCAGTGTAACATGTACATCCAGATGATGTGTACACCAGGCTGATTTACATTTTGAATGTCATGAAATATACATGGTGTTGTACATTTAACACCAAATACACACTTTGCTGTGTTGTTTACGGTACTGAAGATGGCATGTCAATGTTTGCAATTTATATATTGTTCCTTTGCATTATAGGTATATCTCCAGTATGACTGATCATGGTATGTATATTTGCTGACATCTCTCATAAGATGTGGCTACCTCAATCTTCCTATAATTATTGGAACTAAAAACCCAACATATTGGTTTAAACACAAATGTTACATATATGTACTTTCTGTATCATGTATATGCATTTAGCTACTCTTGAGCTTTCATGTGCATTGTATTACAAAATGATTACTCACATTTCATCACATTTTATGTATGTTTCCTTATAATTTCCATTAATGTAATATGGAGGTGGTTGGAGAAAAGGGGATAACTGTACTTATTTGTTTACTTACGGGAGCACATTCATCACTAGCATAGACACACTTTTTAAGACAACTGTTTGTGTCTCTATCAATTGGTGTAGGATCCATGTATAACACCGACAAATGATAACACCAGCTTTATTATGGTAGCTTATATCATCATATTGACTATACTATGTATTTCTAAACGATTAATAAACACAGTAAACTATAGTTAGTTAGGTTAATGAAATATACACAGAAACGTACTTCATAACATGATGGTGATGTCATATTCAGAACATCATGCATTGGAGGGGACCATAACATCTGGCCAGTAACATTATTTGCTACAGTCCCAAACCATTTTATCTACATACCCATGTAACAAGAGATTTTAAATTTAAATGGCTACTTGGTTGTAAGTGTCCTTTACATTGGGAGAAGGAGTGGCTCAGTGAGTAAAGACACACACTGGCACTGATAGTTTGAAGCAGGGGAGTCTGGTTCAATTCCCGGTGTGGGCTCCTTGTGACCTTGGCCAAGTCACTTTATCTCCCTGTGCCTCATGCGGCAAAAAAACATTTGTACGTTCCACGGGCCAGGGACCTCAGGCTGAAACATGTGTCTGTAAATCGCTGCGTACAACTAGCAGCCCTATACATGAACATGCTCATATTATTATTATTATTGTTACATAGTTTCGACAGTCATACGTTCCATTACATATTAGAATACACAAATGTGTTAGCAGAGTGGGAATGGTTGTTATATATAAAACACACCATGTCATAAAATGTTAGTAGTCATTAAAGAACACTCAATAAAAATTCATGAGGCACTCTTTTGCAACATCATTATGTTAATTAAGTGCTTATGCAATATAGGCATAAGGGTATCACATTTTTAATTGTTTGTTAATAAGCGCTGCAAGCAATATAAAATTAGTTCCATATGTAGTATAGTAGTCGGTGGCTCCTCCTCACAATCATCTCATATAAAGGTAGACTCTTCTGAAATCATACATTGATCCGATTGTATCTTCCCCGACATCTCTGAAATACAGCAAACACATGATGGTCAAAGATGGCACCTTACTAGATATGCATCCATGACAACGCGTTACGCAGCTCTATATGATTGTGTAGATACACACGTCACTCACTTATATGTTAGAAGTAAAACTGTTCATCAGTATGTAATGTTTCTTTAAATTTGTAGCAGGCATAACTATGTATAAGAAGTGAACGTTGCCTGTATACTGAAAGATGTGCGCGCACATCTTTGTGTGCGCACGCACTTCACGCTTGGCTCCACTAACTGTTAGCGCATGCGCAAAACAAAGCGTACGTTGTGCGTTCAATACATGTTGAAAATACCAGTAAACATAACATCTTTATTTCAAATACAATGAAGACGAAACTACATTCGTTCTAAACGAGTACATCTGTATTCTTTTTAAACAGACGTGTTTGAACAGAAAGCACGGCCGATAACACAATGCGCAAATGCAATAAGTGTGACGTCATGTTAAGCCAGCGTGAAACGCACGCTAACACTCCTCCCACTCAATTAACATTCGGCTAACGCCCAGGGTACGCCTACAAACACTGAGCCGCACGCATCACACACTGCAGTTACCGTTACTATAACAAAACATGACAGCCAATAGGCTTTGAGGCGCGCACGTCGCTTGGGGGCGGGACTTACATCACTAATCCTTTTTAAGGACGCCTTGGCCCATGACAAGGGTCCCACGTCATACGTGGTGGACCCGGTTTTCAATGTTGTAGATGTTGCATGATAACAAAACAGGTATGTGTTAGAGTAATGGTAAAATGTTGCTAATATGTTTAAAGGGATAGGAAAGTACGTATATTTATTCCGTCAGCAATGTGTACTACTCTTTCAGGTCCTACTATATTGTATTAGGAAACAATTTGTTTGTGATCGCTACATGTTATGCAGTCTGCAATGTTACGCTGTATCCACGCATTGAAAGTGAAAATGGTGGTTACAAAAAAAAAAAAAATTTAAACGCAGAGTCAACGCATAACGATTGTTATATTTACCATTCTTCTAGAATTAACTCTTCGCCTGGCTGCAACTGGTCGCTCCAGAAATGCAAGCCATTTTCATCCACGCTTAACCCAACCGCTGAATCCAGTATGGCACATATCTCCTCCAGGATGCGCTCATAGGAATCGCCACTGCTTTCTTCAAATAATTGGTCGGGAGGTAGGTTCATTTCTTCCGGTTCCCATTCCAATGCATTTTCAGCTGAAAGGCTTGGTACATAATCATAGTACTTTTGTTCTTGTACAATGTGGGTTTCAGGAATGGAGGCTGCAGATATTGCAGCACGTATCGATTCAAACGGATCAGTAGTAGCGGATACATTGCTATTGCCATTAGGAATAAATATGCCTTTCACGACAATATAAGTGCCGTCTTTCAGGATAAATTGTTTTTCCGGGGCAATCTTCCAGAAACCATAGGTGTGTTGTAGCTTATCCTGGTCACGTTCAAAAAAGTCATTACTTGATAAAGTGAATCTTATTGAGGAATTAAAATTCCGTGCATGCTTACGGTCTTGGTAATAAGGATATTTTGCTCGAATGAAATCATCGATTTGGCGTGTGCTTGCTTTCTGTCCGCGACTGTTCAAGATGGCTTCACAGATCATGTACTTATACCCTAAAAGGGGATTAATATTGTTAACGAATTCATCAGCCATGTCTGAGTAGCACAAAAGCTGTGTGCAGGTCTGTGTTATTTGCTCATCAAAATGAATGTGCTGAATGGCTAACAAACTCCTGTTTTTCCTTGTCAAGGTCAACAAAAGTAACTACTTTGACTCCTTATTTCAAACGCCAATTGGATTTGTTTGTCTAATTGGGTTAACAGTTGTGGTTCGTGATATGGGACTGTGGGAGAAACATTTCTCCTTCTTTTATCTCGTTTGTGAAAAACATCCCTAGACTGTGAATGCGTTCACATAGTGTTTTTTTGAAAACTAACAAAGACCAGTGTGTGAAAATATTTCTTAGCCAGGCATATCAGTAAAAACACACCTGCAAAAAGAAATGTTTTTTCCCCGCTTACATTTCTGTGTGTATGTGAAAGTCTGGTTAACTCCCTGTCTGCATGAGTTTAAATACGTGTGTATATATATATATATATATATATATATATATATATATATATATATATATATATATATATATATATATATAAATATATCTCTTATAAAAATATATATATATTTATATATAATATTTTATTTTTTTTTATATTGCAGGAGTACACACAACATTGATGGCATTAAGTATACCTTGTATGAAACCTATTTAAATGGTGAGAAACATGATTGAATTAAGTAATAAACACTTGTTTAAGCACAATACTGTTAGAGTCTCATACTTAGGATATTTCTCAAACATTAGGCCTGTATTATTAAAATAGTGTTTTCACAAGGAAGCATGAAGTGTATTAGTTTGTGTATACCAGTTTATATAGTACTATATATATATATATATATATATATATATATATATATATATATATATATATATATACACTCACACACTCACACTCACACTCACTCAGTGTGTGTGTGTGTGTGTGTGTATATATATATTATTATACATTCTGAGATGTTATAGAAACGAACACACAACTGATTAAAGGACAAAATTACAATGGCCAAGCAAGGCAAAGGTAAGTAATAATTTACACATAATCCTGCTGTACACGTACAAGAAAGATGTTTGCAGTTACTTAGGTGTTTTAATAATTGCATGTGACTAATATGCATATGCAATTCTTACATCAATTAACACACCCAAATGCAATGTTTTGCTGCAAAGTCAATGGCAGCTTCTCTAAACTTAGCAACTGGCTCCTGGTGGACCATTACTGAACAGACGATTACAACATAAATATTTATAACACAATTAATTATGAGTGTTAACATTTCCAAAACTTCACGTGTACAAGAACATAGTTGAAAGTTTGGAAACAACACAGTCTTCAGCATACATACAATAGTAATTAGATAATCTGAAGTCAACAAAACAAGGCCAAACACATATTTTCTGAATTATAACATTTATTTTTTTTGTTCCTTTTGCGAGCGAGTAACAGGCCTGCTTGTTGTCTCTTGAATTTTCCTTTTTCTTTTGCCACCAACTTTAGGCACAACAGAGCCACTTTGAGTGGCCTCTGGCACTTCACGGGCAGGGCTTGTGGCCAGTGACTGTTCACCTACGGGGCTTGTGGCCAGTGACTCACCTACAGGGCTTGTGGCCAGTGACTCACCTACAGGGCTTGTGGGCAGTGATTCACCTACAGGGCTTTTGGGCAGCGATTCACCTACAGGGCTTTTGGGCAGCGATTCACCTACAGGGCTTTTGGGCAGCGACTCACCTACAGGGCTTTTGGGCAGCGATTCACCTACAGGGCTTTTGGGCAGCGACTCACCTACAGGGCTTTTGGGTAGTGACTGTTCACGGACAGGGCTTGTGCCCAGTGACACATGTGAGCAAGTTGGTAGACACTGCACAAGTGATGGTTGGTCTGTTTCATGTGTGTCTTGTTTTGTTTTTGTCGCCTCCTTTGTAGGTGTCTGCTGCTGAATTTGTACAGATGGCAGCGGTAGGATGTCATCAGGAACCTGCACAGCAATGTCTGCTACTTGACCGGTAACATTTGGGCCTGGTGAATGAATATCAGATGAATGTGGTGAAAACTGACCTGCATGAACAGATCCTGGCTGGGAGGTGTTGAATTGTGGTACATTAGTCATTCTCCAGTAATTAGCTTGTGTTTGCTGAACAACTAATGCTTCGAATGAGGTGTTGATTTTTTGCAACTGTTTAGGCACTTCAATGAAGACTCTGTGGAGATGTGCCAATTGTGATACTGTTTCTTCCTGCAGTCCAATCATCCTTTCCAGCACTGTCATCATGTCTGAATGGCGACGATTTTCTGCGTCCACTATTTTTCCCTCTGAAGCTACAATTGCATCGTATGTGGAAGTTGATGGACGATTTGGCGGTACAACCGTTTCTATTGGCACCTCTTCATGGTCACATGATTGTATTTCAGTCTCTTCTGTGGCGTCATCCTCATCATACTCATCATCCTCATCACCATGATGTTCTAAAAAGAAATGTACACATTATTAAATGGCATGTTAATGTATGCTGTGTTACTATGTAATTGTACTGTGTCCTAAGTAACACCTAACATGTTAGCATACGTTTTATAACCTCATTAAAAACTACCTTGACTTACGAATAATGTTTGGACTCAGTATGAAATATGAATGAATGAAAAGTTGCTCTAAACTCAGAAGTCCTACATGATAATTAACATCACTAACACAATACATGTTGCCTTACACTTAATTTTCACTGACACTAAGTAATCCTATTTAAAGAAGATGTGCAAAACAAATAATGCACATGACAACATAACATATAGAAGAGCACATATTATATGGCCAGCAAATGATACACTCACCTTCTAGTAGTGTTGAGCTGGCTGACCCAGGTGAAGACACTTGTTCCATCTCAGGTGACACATGTCCTCCAGGGGCAACTATATATAACAATAACATAAGTTTTACATTTACATGTGTAAATATTGAACAAACACTTATTGTATGTTCTGTATTTATGATTAACTAACAACATCAGTTCCTTAACCGAAAATGTGTGTGAAAGTGAACATAAATAGTTGTAATAACACTGTACATGCCTGTGTACTTAGAATTTTTGAGTTCCCTAACATACAACATACTATGTTTCTGCAGTAATGCGTGAGGATAAATAGATTAAATGAGTACATAAAAATCATATGTTGTGTAGTGATATCAGTATCATAATGTACATAACTATCATGAGATGACCATTCACAATGGTTATCATGAAGGTGGTCATATTGCAAAAAGTGTTGTTTTTGGTAGAGGATATGTGTGGTACATTAATCGAAGATGTGGCACACCTGAATGTGGCTGTGACTCAACAAGACAACACATGCAGTGTGTGATAATGTGTCTTTCATAGTAGTTCAACTATAGATATGAGTGAACTAATGTGTGACGTACACTTTGATAAGTAATGAGTTGTTGGGGCATTTAGTAGCTAGAGTTAAGCTTTCAAATGAGTGTGATTAACTTCAGTTGTGCTATTCAGGTTGTAAGAAAGGTATTCCCTTCCCCAAAAAGCCTAATCAGCCACACCTTTCAATGACTTGAAACAGGTGCAAATGGTGTGAACTAAGTTGACCGTGAAATGAGGCTGTAATTAGTGTGTGTGCTGAACCCCACCCCCTCTGTTGAAGTGTATGCTGTGATGAGATATTAATTGCAGCTGCTTTAACACAATGGTAGATGAGCTAAGTAGTCATCTGCAGTGTTTAAGTTATGAAAACAATGACATAACATATGATACGTGTGCCTCATTATGCTGTCTGTATATGACATAAAGCAAAAATGGACCTTTTCATAAGCAACTATAGATGTGTTAGTGCCAGTGATGTTTGTAGGCCGTTACATGCAATTTCTTTGATGCATGCTTAAAATAGGCAGTAATGTCATGTTTGTCGGAGTAAAATCAATAAAATACACAATAATATGATACATATTTCTGTTCTGTACCTGTAGCTACTAATAATTTCTGATTAACATGTGTTACACATGTGTACTACCCTGTTGTTCCCCATCTTCGCCCACCATCAATTGCTTCCACTGCAGCTATGCATTTTGGGAATTCACATGTAAATGAGCACGCAATGGCACGTGCTATATTAGTTACTGCTTTTAGTAGGACTACTACATATATGTCTATTTTGAGATATATATATACAGAATCAGACATATACATATATAGATGCAGGTATGCTTATATTGTGAAGACAGTATAAAAAGCAGTGTAAATATGCAAAATAACTGTAAGCAACGACACGCCTAGTACAGTAATATTTATCACCTGCTGGAAATTGTGACGGATAAATTCCAATGTCACGGTCACCAGCCAAGCCTTCCACGACGACGGTAAGTAATTTTGGCCGAAGCAGCTCCTCCAATGGAGTCAATATGAGACGTTGTGGTGTGGGCCCACCTCCAGTGCCAGTAGCATGCACGCGTTGGTCTTGTATTTTCTTTTTCAATTTGGACCTAATATCATCAAATCTTTTCCGACAATGATACTTGTCCCTGACACTATTCCCACAGGCATTGACACCAATGACTATTGTGTCCCACATTTCTTTTTTGCTTGCTGCACTTGTCCGCCCTTGAAAAACATATAAAAGATATGAGGTAAATTAATAATAATATAAGCACCAGTTTCCTACACTGCTAGCTGTTCCAAGAGATAGCAAACATGCTGTTTTATGTGTAATATGTGCAGCACATGAGCATTCACTACTAAACCTATACATGTAAGCAAGGTTGCATTCATATTGTATGCAGTTCTGGCAAATTGACCGCCTGTGTTTATTTGTCCTTGTAAGGCATGATAAAAAGCTGTGTTTCCACACTAATGAACATAGAAAGATATTGTGTACCCATATTTGCATATGAACAAAACTCAGATGACCTAGGATCACATGTATTTGAATAATAAATG
The DNA here is from genome assembly GCF_040206685.1 of Ascaphus truei. Taxonomy (NCBI): domain Eukaryota; kingdom Metazoa; phylum Chordata; class Amphibia; order Anura; family Ascaphidae; genus Ascaphus; species Ascaphus truei. The sequence continues at coordinate 164,294,235 of NC_134487.1, read as the reverse complement.
TAAAGTTACACTTACCTACTAAATGTCCATAGAGACTGTCATAGTGCTCCAGAATGCCAGTGACAAGAGCCCTATTTTCCTGGTCATTGAAGCGAGGATTACGTGGCTTCTCCACACGTTTTTTCCGAGCAGGTTTAGGGTCAGAGCTTGGCTGGTGCTGACTGGACTCTCCTTCTTCCAATGGAAGAGCCTCCAAAAGCTGGCCACCAGCAAGCACGCCACCACCAGACACCCCATCAGCAACTGCGCCACCAGCAGCACTCCCAGCACCAGCACTCCCACTCCTAGCACCAGCACTCCCACTCCTAGCACCAGCACTCACACTCCTAGCACCAGCACTCACACTCCTAGCACCAGCACTCCCAGCACCAGCACTCCCACTCACAGCAACAGCACTCCCACTCCCAGCACCAGCACTCCCACTCACAGCAACAGCACTCCCACTCCCAACAACAGCACTCCCACTCCCAACAACAGCACTCCCACTCCCAGCAACACCACTCGCAGCACCAGCACTCCCACTCCCAACAACAGCACTCCCACTCCCAGCAACACCACTCGGTGCACCAGCAACATCACTCCCCTGAACAGAACGTTCACTCCGACGCGTACTCGCACGAGTAGCACTCCCACTCCCACCAGCATCACTCTTCCCACGCTTTGCGGGCATACTTCCAGCACTCACAAAAAACAGACAAGAAATGTACAGGCAATCACACGACCCACTTCCACATATAAAACAAGACAAAGATGTAAACAAAACAACAAAGGACAAAGCTCACCCAATACACAACAAGTCTCTCAGTCAATATGCAAATCTTCAATCGTCCAGCTCTGTGCGTCTCTCTCTCTCTCTCACTCCCAACAACACAGAGAATGATTAGCAGTACACGTTGCCTTTAAATATGGCGCGCAATCAAAAACATGCTTGTTTCGCCTGATTCAGCAAGATTTGTGATTGTGCAACCTAACAGCACCCCGCCACGCACGCCGATACACCTGTGTGTGATCGGCTCATCATCGTGAGAGTGGGCGGATTTGTTTTCTGGTTGATTTTGAATGTATTCGGCACTTACTGCATACGGAGAGGGAAAAACGCCAATAACATGACTAATCGATAAGCTTGCCGATTTCACATAATCGTCGCTTACTGCATGAGGCCCATAGTCTTCTTACTGGACTGCATTAAGTTTTCACTCACGCACAATTTCTTTCTCTTTGATCAGCAGTTTTATCTCCAAACACGGGGGACAGCTATGGGGACTTCATTTGCCCCTCCTATGCCAACCTATTCATGGGTTGGTGGGAGATGTCCCAAGTGTTTGGAGATACAAATCCTTACAGGCATCATATAGCGTTCTACAAGCGCTATATTGATGACTTGCTTTTGATCTGGAGTGGTGGGGAGGAAGACCTGTTGGGGTTTTTCGAATACCTGGCAAAAAATACACTTAATATCAGATTCACTCATGTGTACAATGCACATCAAATTCAATTTTTGGATCTCAGCCTATACATTGATATTGATAATCAAATTCAATCTGATATTTATAGGAAAGAAAATGCCAGAAATTCTCTACTCCATGCCAGAAGCTGCCACTCCCGCCCTCTGGTTAGGGGCATCCCGAGGGGACAGTTCCTTCGGTTACGTCGGAACTGCTCCTCTCCTGAGGCCTTTTTCCAGAGAGCGGGTGAGATGAGGGAGAGATTTGTGGCGAGAGGGTACACCGAGAAGGATCTCGATTTAGCCTTTGATTCAGTCCTTGGTACTGACAGAGACACCCTTATCAAAGCAGATTCGGGACAGTCTGACCAGGGTACACCAATTGAGGACACAGAGGTACCCTTCTTTATCACCAACTACAGCGAGCAAGCCAATGCCATAAAATCAATTATTAAGAAACACTGGGTCACATTATCTTTGGACCCTTTGTTGAAAAAATTGGTATGCAACGGCCCTCGCGTGGTTTTTCGTAAAGCGGCTACATTGGGTAATCTCTTGGCACCAAGTATGCTACCTTCCAAAGTCTATCAAATGAATAGATTATCACTGTTTCCAAAGCTGCATGGTTCATTTAAATGTGGTCATTGTAAAATCTGCCCAAATATGAACAAAGTAACATACTTCTCTAACCAGGACGAATCACGCAGATTCAACATCAGATCCTTTATTACCTGTCAGACGACATATGTAGTATATGTACTGAGATGTCATTGTAAGAAACAATATGTGGGTTTGACCACCAGGATGCTAAGATTCGTATCCTGGAGCACCTCAGGTTAATTCGCAACAAAGATATGTTGCACCCCGTTTCTGCTCACTTTAACACCTGTCCACTGGGTTCAATCAGTTCCTTGCAATGCACAGCCATTGAGCACATTCCTTTACCCCCCCGTGGGGGAGATAGGAAGAAGATCTTGCACCAGCGAGAAGCTCATTGGATCTTTGCATTGAACACCTTGCAACCCAATGGCCTGAATATAGAGTGGGATCTGCGTTGCTTCTTGTAAAATGTATAATGTAAAAAGTTATAACATCCTGTGAGATATTCTGTATTAGAACCTGGTTAACATAAGCAAACTCACATACAACTGATTATTATTTTGTTCATTGTTCATAGATATCCTTTGCTATTACTTTTCCCACACTGCACCCCCCCCTCCCTTTCTTCCCCTACCCCTCCCTCCCATCCCCCCCCCCCATTTTTCCCTCCCCTTTCCACCTCCCCCCCCCTACCCCCTCCCCTCATCTTGCCCACTCTTTCTAGTCATGTATTTTGTCACTTAGTTATCTCCCATATTCAAGTTCCATACTAAGTTATGGAAATAGAGACTAAAAGTGAATCTGTTAGATTTAAGTATCATGGTAAACACAGCTTCAAAAAGAGAACAGAGACAATACATGTACTCTTTATGGTGTTGCAGACAGTCTTTTTAATATGTTTACTTACCCTTCATGTTATAAGTTCATCATATGGCTGTCATGTGGTATATAGATTAGATAGTTACCTGGCTTTGAATTGGCCACTATCCATGTGTTTCAGATAATATATAATTAATGGTGCTAGAATACATGAAGGGGTTAACATTTTTAAGCGATTTTCGCGGGCTTTTTAGCTTTAAATCTGCAGGCTCACACCACATCTCCCCACTCCGAGACGAAGCCCTAGCAAGAGGGTGAAACGCGTAGAGGGGGAGATCGTGGTGTAGCCCCAGTGTGATGCTGTTCTGCAAATAAAGTTTTTTCTACTCCATCCGGGATCCTGTCAGTTCTGTCATGCGCAGTTGCGCCTCCATTCCTCCACATAGCTATCAATGTGCATCCCGAATGTTAAGTGGGAGTCAAACCATAAGCCCAGGTATTTAAAACTGGTAACAGGAATTAGGGTGGTGTTAGTGTTGGTTCTAATATGGAGCTCAGTCACTGGAAGCTTTAAGAATTTAGTCTTGGTCCCAAATACCATTGTTACAGTCTTGTCAGTGTTTAAAAACAGTTTGTTTTGGGAAATCCAGTTTTCGAGTCTGAAAAAGTCAGACTGAAGTATGTGTTGACGGTCAGAGAGGCTATGGCTGTGTGCATATAGGATTGTGTCATCTGCATACATGTGTAATGAGGCTTCCTTACAAGCTGTGGGATGATCATTAAAGAACACTGAGAAGAGTAGGGGCCCCAGAACAGAGCCTTGCGGGACACCACAGGTGATATCCAGGGGGTTGGAGTTAGAGCCTGAGATGGACACATGTTGGGATCTTCCTGATAGGTAGGACTGAAACCAGTTTAAAGCATGCTTCCCTATTCCAGAATTGTAGAGGGTGTCAAGTTTGCTAAGGTGGGTTTGAGGTGCTGAGCCATATACTATGTTTCCATAGTCAATAATTGGCATTAGCATCTGCTGTGCGATACATTTTCTGACCAGGAGACTTAGGGAGGATTTGTTTCTGTAAAGTACCCCTAGTTTGGCATAGGTCTTGGTTGTCAGGGTATCAATGTGCATCCCGAATATAAAACTTTTAATAAAAATGGAAGGGGAAAGACAAGGGAGGGGGGAGGGAACAAGCACACTTAGAAACGTATGCTATAAAATAAGCATTTGTGAATCAAAGATCACCGCCAGCAATAGAAAAAGAAAAAGAAAAACAGCGCACAAAGCATATCGTGAAGTATGTTTAAAAAATAGAATTGTATTTAAAGGGTAATAGTTCTGCGTACATCACAGTAAGTAAAACAAGCATTCCATGTAATAAGACACGGGTTACCACACACCAGAATGGAACAGGAGTCGTCGTCGTCACCGCACCTTCAGAAAGCGTCCGTCACTTACCTCTGGAAATGCGGGGTTCCTCCTCAGGTAAGTGGCCTCTCACGTAGTGGCACTATTTGACCTCCTTGATGAAACTTCCCTTCCGACTGGTTTCTCTCCAAGGTGGTGTAAGTCTCAATGATGAAAGTCGTTTAAGCAATGTCCATGTATTGGAGCAATTAAAGAACCCTCCCTCTTACACCAGCTGGTGTACCGGTAAGGACAGAAGCTCGTAACGCAAAAACCAGGGGATAACGTCACAGGGGTCACAATAAGCAATGAATGAATGTCCGGGGTATAACCAGTTAGATATCTACTGAGCTCTACACATGTATCAATGGCTAACGCGAGAGAGTAGAAAAACACGAAAACCGCTACACCAGATATACAGTGTTTACAAGCTTCATGTGTTACCCGGAATGATAGAAACAGGATATAGCCTTTAAGGATTCAATAGTACAAATTAATCCTACGCGTTTCGTAGCGCAATGCTACTTCTTCAGGGAATAGTTTGTACTAAACCAAACTAAAGGCTAAATACCCAATGTTTCTGTTGATTGGCTCATACACAGCAAATCACAAGCTGGCATTACAAAAGGTAACAGCATAATGACCCTACAGCTGCATCGGCCGTTTTTGTAAAACATCACGAAATGGAATTGCGGTATATACCCGTGATCCTCACTAATGTTTTCTGACAGACTAACTAAATGCATCGGAGTTACACCGCAGGGTCCCTGCAGGGTTAATGCTACCATAGTCTGTGTGCTTTTAATAGACGCGCAGTTAGAAGCTGAATCAGTCACTCTAACTGCGCGCCTCTCACAGGCGATCGCGGGGGGTTTATTAAAATTCTAACATTACACTAATATAGCAGGGGGTCTCCGGAGCTGAACCGCATTGATTTCAGGTCCAGGGACCCCTACTTCCCGAGTTACAGGCCCCGTTATGGGGTGCCGGTACCCCCATGTTAAAATCCCGTGGGTCACATGACCGTGGGATCTACTGCACCGACACACTTTATTTGAGCAAATACCCGGTATGTACCTGGCAGATACCTGGAATGCGCCACTCCTGACCTCTGACAAGCCCCGTTGCATTTGCCTTCCCAGCCTGGGTTCATGCCTGGCTGATGGGCGGCTGATCTGTTAAATGATAATGATTAGGATTTAATAGGCTGCAATGCTTCGCGTGTCTACCAGATGGCATAAATTCATGAATTGTAATGCAGTTTATATATATATACTGTGCAGTATTGCAGCCAGAGGGAATAAAATGCTTCAATCCCTGCTTGGAAAATAACTCAATGCACTCGGGCAGAAAACAGTCACAAACCTCAATACACCCGGGTATACCCGAATTCGTGGGACTAGCCAAGCTCGAATAAAGTGTGTCGCCAGTGTAAACAAAGCAAAGGGATACCGGCACCCCATAATGGGGCTCTTATCTTGGGAAGTAGGGGGTCCTCGAGGCTGAAATCAACTTTGTTCAGCTTAGAAGACCCCCTGCTTCCACGCTAGTATCAAACACCCCCCCTCCAAATAAAAAAAATCATTACCTTAGCGGGTACTGTAGCTGCTATGGTAATGAAGCTGCTTACATTTTATTTTTATTCAAAGTGGGCGTGAGCTACAGTACTGTGCCTTAACCCCTTCATTACCTTAGTGGGCATTGCATGGCTGCTAAGGTAATGAAGCTGCTTACATTTTTATTTATTGTGTGCGTGAGCAGGGAGTCTCCGGAGCTGAACAAAGTTGATTTCAGCCTCGGGGACCCCCTAACTTCCAGAGTTACAGGCCCTGTTATGGGGTGCCGGTATCCCCGCCATGTTAAAATCCATGTGGGACGTTCTGTAAACAATGCAGAGGGATACCGGCACCCCATACCGGAGCCTGTATCTCTGGAAGTAGGGGGTCCCCGAGGCTGAAATAAACTATGTTCAGCTCAGGAGACCCCCTGCTCACACACACAATACATAAAAATGTTTAACCCTTTAGGGGTTAAGGCACAGTACTGTAGCAGATTACATTACAATATGTACAGTATTGTACTACCCACCCACAAAAACACAACCCACAACCCCCCTGTGCCCCCCCCCCATAAAATTATGATTTATTATTTTACATACAGGGTTAATATCCCAGGCCGAGAGGAGTCCCCGGTGGTCCCGGCGGGTGCCTGCATGCCCCATAGTGCACCAGTACCCCAGGGTCTGGAGGCCTCTGGGTGTTCACTGGCAGGCACCATGGGCCTCCAGGTGATCCCGTGGGTCACCATGGGTCCCAAATTGGGTCCACGGGTGGACTTGCGGGTGTCTGGGGGTACCCGGGTCAGCCCCACAGGTGCCTGAGGCCATCGGGTGGTTCCCATGGGGGTCTTGGGGCCCTCGGGTGGTCCCTGCAGGTCCGTGTGGCCCCTACAGCTGTGGGCCCCCTGGTTTTTCACCGCAGGTGTCCCCGTGGGTCCTCAGGTGGTATCCAGAGGTCCCGCAGACCAAAGGTACCAACACTGTATGTAAAAAATATAAACATGTCATACATTTAAATAAATCAATCCCCCCCACCCCCGCCCAAACACATACAGTACCGTAATGGGCAAAATAACTATTATTCGGATATGGATAATAGATAATCTCACCATTATTAAACACAACATTAGCAAGCATAAATAAACAAAATAAATAGATCTACTTACCACAGCAATATGAAGGGCTTCCTCCTCTGGATACTGCAGGTCCCTCTGTCCTCTGTTGCCAGAAAGCATACTGTACATAAATAATAAATACAATCTAATGTCGCCTAACCCCTTAATCACCTTAGCGGTTAATAACCGCTACAGTAATTAAGGGGTTAACCCATCCTGATCCGCTACCCACCCTGTAACCATTGAGTAGTATAGTGGTACATCATACCCATATACTGTAATAATATGGGCCTAATAAGCCACTATAGCACACAATGGGCACCTAATCTCAACACAGTGCACAAAACACACAATAATAAAACATTCCAAAACACCAAAGCAAATCATTAATACAACAGCTATTAATAAACCAGTAACCAATCAAGGCAATTCATTAATACAACAGCTATTAATTAAACAAGTAACCTACTGTACAAATAAATAAATTTAAAAAATATCAGAAATAACCATTAAATGCATTAGCCAACACAACACATCATTAATTAAAAACGAAAATCAATCGCCAACATTTTATTTCAATCAAGCAGAAAAATACCAAACAATGACAGCCACATAATAAATGAACATTGCAAAAAACAGCAGCAATACAAAGCCAGAAATGCCCCCCAAATATTGTCCTAATAATATATTGATCTGTACTCCAAAGTAGTACAGATTAATATATTATCAGTCAGCAAAAAATAAAAGTAAAAAACACATCCAATGTAAAAACCTGTAAAAAAAAATACATTTACAAACATTCAATATATTACTTACCATTTAAGCGCTTGGCCTCCGACTCCCGGCGAAACAGGAAGCTCACGTACCTTGAAGGCCTCAAACAGCATCCGATGCCATCCGCCATGAAGATCCTGCTCAGGTACCCAAATCTTCTTTCTTTCTTTAATCACCTTCTTCTATTTTCATCTGTCACCATTTCATGATCTTCTTAATCTTCTATCTTCTTATTGTAATCCAAAAAGCATCATGGAAGATCCCAACTGATATTGTCTCGTCAGCTTCTTGGGCTCAAATGAGGCATCACAGCCATAAGTAGGTCGTGGGAACTAAATCCCCAATCTGATTGGTTGTTGTACACCATGTGTACAATTATTTTAGAGGCAAAAATATTACTGGACTACTTTTAGAAGAAAATATAAACTATGTAATGTATTTGTGTTTGGGCCTTCTGTAACAAATTGTTCTCTTTTCCTTTACACTGTAGGACAAGAAAACATCTGTTGGCCGAAATTAGTGAGGCTAATGATGAGCACTGTGCAGCAAGAGTCAGGACTGCTCTAGAGAATGGTCACTATCACTGCATCTGATACCAGCATCAGGATGATGAGACGTAATTTGGAATGTAAAGTGTTGTACAGTACACCACTGTACTGTACAGTAGGTAAAAGTGTGGTTTTACTGTACCTGTAAAATTCTTCCTGCTCATTACAGAGCGTATCAAATGATAAGGGAGACCAACAAAAACAAAAGAGTGGACCATGCACGGGCATGGATCGAAAGTGGTGAGAATTTTCAGGATGTCATCTTTTCTGATGAGACAACTGTAGCTTTTGAGAGATTTGCCACTTTTGCATTCCACAAAAAAGGATGCCTATCTCTGAAGCCATGGCCCAACCATCCACTGAAGATGCATGTGTGGGGTGCGATCTCTAGACGTGGACCCGGATGCATAATCATCTTTGAGGGTAAAACAATGCACAAAGTCACATGCTGTAGCCTTATGCACGGTTCAGTACAACTGTAGTGTATTTTGTACCCAAATGTTAAATATTTCTTCTATTGTTCCAGGAATCTTGGATAAAGTATTTTTCCAAGGGCAAATTGTCACCCGTATTGTTGAATACATTAAGCAAGATTTCCCATCTGGTTGTCACTGTTTCTTCCAGGACATTGACCCTAAACATACCGCCTCTACTTGCCTATATTCTTGCGAGCAGTATCAACTGGGTTAAGACGCCACCGCAGTAAGTTCTCCAGTGTACTGTACTGTTCATTAAATTTTTCTCATTCTTTTAAACTGTTTTTATCTGTTCAACTAATTCTTCATTTTTTCACCCTCCCATTCCAGATCACCAGATATGAATCCCATCGAACTGATGTGGCATGTGATGAAGGATCATATACGAAAGGTCATGAAACCATCCAAAAAGGAGGAATTAATACAATGAATAATTCATTTCTGGAGCGACATTCTCACAGTCCAAAGATGCAACAACTATAATGATGGTATTGCCAGCGTGATGCCTACTATTTTACAGCGCCACCGGAGTGCCACCGGAATGTAGTAAGGTACTGTACTGTACTGTACTATACTGTAGTAAGGTAAGTACTGTACGAGTACAGTAAGTATAGTAAAGGTAAGTATGGCTTTCAAAATAACCATTTTCTTAATTGTACTTTGACATTGTATGTCTGCGCTAACTCTCCACTTTCTATATATTATATATAGTATGTATAGTACATTTGTATTACACGTGTGTACTGTCTTACCTATTATAGTTATATATAGTTATATACTGTATATAGTTATACAGCAGTTCTACAGGAGTCCGGTATTGTTTACCTGTCAAGGCCTTCAATGCACTAATCCTGCTGATTTTTTTTTCTATCACAGTAGAGAGATGCAGCACTACTGGAGGGGGTGGGGTGTCCAACCCTATTGTACTGTGTGCATAATAACAGTCAATAGTTTGTTCAAATCCCACCCTATCTCAAAGACTACAGAATTCAATGATGCCTGTAAAAGTATGAGAATGTGTGAATGTCCTGTATCGCTCTGGGGGAGGTGTCGATAAGCATTTGAATGCCCTTCTGCTAGGCTTTGTGGGGAGGAAGGTGCAACTTTGCCAGTCCGAGTGTGCAGGATTGTACACTGTAGTTCAAAGACATCATTTGAGCAGTTTTACAATAAAGGTTCACTACAGTACATAATGTAAATACCATGGGTGTGTGTATGAGATATTTCCAGAAACAGTATGCAAAGCAGACCAAGCCTATCAAAAGGTGAATGTTTTCAATAGTATAACCCCCCCCCCAAAAAAAATGCCACCTCATATACAGTAGAAATAAAAAGTAAGTGATTTTAAGAATGTAAAAATGGATAAAATATTAAAAGATGCATCATGTAATATTTTCTTAAAATCACTCATTTATTAAGCCCTTGTCGAGGAAAAAAAGAAGAAAAAAGAAAAAAAAGAAGAAAAAAAAGGTGTGCCTTTTTTTTGTTTCAGACTTGAAATTCACATTGGCAGTCCCAATTAAGAACTTTTCAGCTATGAGCATGCGTGTGAAACCGGTCACAGGACTCTACAGTACTTTAGTTCAACTGGCAAAAATCAAAACCTGAAAAATAATGAATCGATCTGGGGGAGGTGCTAATAAACAGTTGAATGCCCTTCTGCTAGGCTTTGTGAAGGGGGAAGATGCAACTTTGCCAGTCCGGGTGTGATGCGCATGCATGTCAAACCAGGCAAAGTACTGTACAGCTGTAATTACTCAGCCAAGAACCCAAGCTCAAAGATACTGTGTCTTTGTTTTTTAAGAAAGCTCCCAGGGCCCAGGGGGAGTTGAGGCAACTTAAATGCCTTTTGCAACTAAATAATTCCATCTTTGTCTAATGTGTGTGCGTCCTTGAATCCTTGGAATTGTTTAAAAATGTAATAAAGAGATAACACTCACAGAGACCATGTTTGTGTGAGTAATATTTCGCCAAACAGTATGAAAAGCAGTGCAAGCCTAGCAAAAGTTGAAAGTATTAAATAATAAATAATAAATATAGAATAAAAGCTATTAATACTTTTTTTGTGGTTTCTTAGCAGAATTAATTACACATGCAAGTGTACTGTACTTATACTGCAAAATGCAACATCATTGATAAAATAAAACAGTTGTGATGATAACAATATAAAAATGTATTGAATATGAAAACATATCATCATACTGTATAAGTTTTGTACAGGGTGTAAAAATCTCACAATTATTCTCTTCTTCTCAGTAAAAATGACATTGTCACTTTAATTTTTTTACCTCGTTAGATTAGTTCACAATGCGCATGCGTTTAGAAACAGAAAATTGAAATTTTATAACCAAACAAAATGCATAAAATTGTGTTTTCCTTTAACCCGGAAGTGGAATAAAAGCAAGAAACTTCTCGTTGTGAAAATTTAGTACAGGTTATGACATGTAATTGAATCGATCACATACAGTACTGTACAGTGCATAGTGTGTTGTTGTCACGGTGGAACGGAATTTATATATAATAACCAGGCCAGATTGAACAAGATTAGGATATAGTTACCTGAATGAGTTTATTTCTTATGAGCAGACCAGACAATACATTAAGCAAATAACATTACAGAAATATTTACATTTACTGGGGTTGGATAATGAGATATTCAATCGAATAGCAACACATTAGTTGTTACAGTTCACGACAAGCACAGGAATAAGGGGTGCAAGCAAAATGCAGGACCCCATTCCTAAAATGGCAGTTCAGTTATTACCTTGTCCCCTTATTAGTATACCCCTCCCCTGGTCCTACTTGGCCAGACCATTTATAAAAAAAATATGACAAGAGGCCTGGGTGCCATTATGTCTAGTAAAATGGTTATTGGGGCAGGAACCTTTCCTGTAGGGGTGTTACATTTAACAGGTCACAATGGTTAGTATCCATCTGTGATGTTTGGCTGCATATGCAATGAGGGGGAGTCACCACCATTGATGTACAGGTTTTCCTCACCTCTGGCTAACTTCTCCACAGGGGACCAGAGGAGTAACATACATCACAAAGCTTTTCAAGTATCTTCCTTTGATTGTACAATTACATATCAAAACTGCCATCTGGCAAGCTTTTGTCTTATGTCCAAACTTATAGGAGAAACAGAGATAACTTATAAACTATATTTCCCATGTAGTAAATCAGATTGACGATACAGTATGTATGCGATATGTGTTCTTGGCATAGTAAAACATATGCCTCATTAACACATCAGAGGACTCATGTGACTCGCACTGCCTTTCTGAACAAAAATATGGCATAAACTATTACATGATGAAATCATTCTTTCTATTAGTATGAAGGGGTTAACAATCCATGGGCCGCCTGCTAAAGGTGGGATTTAACTTGTGTGAAAATATCACCTTTCCAGCATGTATACAGCCAAAGTTATAATTTTTACACTTTATCCATTGTCAGGGATACAATCCGATTCTCCCCCTCATATCCTGATCATGATAACCGGATATATAAAATAACACACAGTACTGCTGGGGAAATACATCAAAGACCTGGGACAATTCTGCTGAAGCAGGGGAATACAGATCAACATATACACAGATCCCATTAACCCATCATATCCTGATCATGACACCTCCCCTCCTCAAATGGTGCCCACTGGGCTAGCTACCTCGCCCTGGGCCATGGCAGCTTTTAAGGTTCTCAGTCAGAGGGTTTTTTTGCCGCGCAACGCCATTATCAGGGCTATGCCCTCTGCTCTTCTTAGGGTGGATGGTAAAGTCTGAGTCTTGTAGGGGCCAGCCCCACCTCGGCAGGTTGGCATTTCCCCATGTGGAATAAGCCACTACTCCGGGCAACAGAGGGCATTTCACATACACCCCAGGGTGTTCACTGGCCAGGGCTAGGTTCAGGGTTTGGGAGCGCCCTCCCCAGGCAGCATACCAGACAGGCAGTACAGACCGTGACCCCTGAGTTCAGTCAGTCAAAATAGGAGTCACAATCCTTTCTAGTAGGGACCCCATCTGCTCTTGCCCTGTGGCTGCCTGTAAATCCTTGGGCTGTCTGCATCCAGCTTCTTCCTGTAGGTATATACCTTCATACCTCAACATCTCCTTCCATATGCTGCCCTCTCCTTCTGCAGATACCTCTGGCTTATCTGAGTATAGAACCCTATGCTGTTCTACCCTAGCCCCGGCTACTGCTCCTGGCTGCCTACCTACCCACAGCCCTACCTCACTCAGCCCCCCCCTTGGCAATTCTAACCTAGCCAAGGGAACTATCTGTGCATGCACCTCTCCCTGACCCAGCTTCCCCATCACCAGGAACGAGACCAGGGATACCTGTACACAAGCACACGCCTTACCCCCTGGCTGGCAAGTATAACTGGGGTGGCAGAAATCTGCCACTGCCCTGATGCCTCCACCCCGGAGTAAAGCTGCAACAGTGGGGCTCTAGTCCAAGAAACCCCCTGACGCTCAGCCAGGGCAATGGGGAAGGCTAACTGCTCTACCTGCGGTCTCACCTCCCCGGCAACCACTAGCTCACTCAGCCCCCCCTAGACAATCCTATCTTAGCCAAGGTGACTACTGTGCCTGCCCAACCCCATGCAGAGGTTTCCCCATTACCAGGGAAAAACTCAGGGGTATTTGTGCAGAAGCACCCGCCTTACCTCCTGGCTGGCAGGCCTCACTTGGGTGGCAGAACTCTGCTACTGCCCCTGATGCCTCCAGCTCAGATTAAGGCTGCAACAGCTGGGCTCTAGTCCGAGAGACCCCCTGATGCTCCGCCATTGGAATGGGGAAGGCTACCTGCACTAACTGCTGCCTCTCCTCCCCGGTTACCACTAGCTCTCCTCTTTCTGTCCAGGCTCGGTCTAACCTGGCTCCCTAATCCAGAGCCTGCGGTGCCACAACCAGTGGCCTGACCCTCACTTTCCCAATACGCGGACACCCGCAGTCTCCTACCTTCAAAGCTGGGGTCAGCTTGCACCGCATCCCTAAAGTCTGCTCCTGATACTATCCCCCCACATTTAGTCTCTATGTTAGGGGAACAGGAACAGATAAAGGGAACAATAAGTCAGTTTAAGTTCGTGACTTTGTCTGAATTACCTGTTGGATCTCCTCAGAGATAACTGGAAACTTTGGTCCCAAATGAAGTGGGACAGGGTTTGATTCTGCTGTGATTCCTGATGACATTCTCCTAGGAATCGCCGCAACAGCAGGCAATTCCGCAGCAAACATATAGATCACAGGCTCCAGGTTATTTGTAAGGCACACCTCAGAAGTTAGATAGAAAAATGGCAAAAGCGCTCAAATGCCAGGCCAATGATAATGTAATGCCAGAACCACAATCCAAAGTGAATCCGTAATCACAAATATAGAATAGTGATAATGCAACAACAATAATGGGTATGTCCTCCTGAAGACAGGTAGTGGGTGGTACAAGCCCACCGACGATCAATCTCATTGGCAGGTTCCCCTAAGTGGTAAAAGTACTCACATTCAATTGTGTGGCTGGCTGGCTGGCTGTGCAGCTTCCAATGGTGTATGCAGAAGTAAAAAATTGGGAGGAGCGCACAAACCGAATGGAGCAGGAAAGGACCCAGAATCAAAATAAGTAAAAAGGGTACTTTATTGTGTCATGAGACCCATCCAACGTGTTTCGAATGTCACAACGTTCTTATCAAGGATAAAATACAATGTGATACCACCTAATAAATACCCTCTTACCTGCAGCCAATTCGCGCCAAAACGGCAACGCGATGACGTCATGATGCAATGCGCAAAAACTTGCGCTTGCGCAGAACGCCACCGCGCGGTCTAAGGGCGGAAGTGTCAATGCAGGATAAGAAGAGAGGCTAAAACAAGTGAGGGCAAATGAATACAATGACCTCAATAGGACAAAAAAGGGGACAAAAAAAGGGGGGGTCCAAGGACCAGCTAAAATAAAAATAAAAGGTAAGAGGGTATTTATTAGGTGGTATCACATTGTATTTTATCCTTGATAAAGAACGCTGTGACATTCAAAACGCGTTGGATGGGTCTCATGACACAATAAAGTACCCTTTTTACTTATTTTGATTCTGGGTCCTTTCCTGCTCCATCCGGTTCATGCGCTCGACTGGTGCAACTGGATATCCTCCGATCACTGCTGCTGGTGCTGAGGAGACAAGGGCAGGATCTCCATGGGACGTCCCACTGGGGGTTGGCTCCATGGCTGTGCTTTCTTCCTCTGTGTGGGCCAGCCGGACACGGGCTACTGGCCCTGCAGCTTGTGAACGTTGCGCCTGATGGGGTCCCCCAGACCACTCACGGTCCGTGCAATGTGGCCGGACGTGGCCCAACTTGTGGCAATGATGGCATCGTCTCTCAAGCTTGAACCCCCCAGTATAGGGCATGTTGCTGCCCACTGTATGTTTGGTAGTCCACTGAGGTGCAGACTGGTCCCCCCTAGCCGGAATGGCTACCTCTCTGGGGACTGCTGCATTGCTGACCAAGTCTCTGCTGGTTTCACACTCCTCTGGCAGCCTCTCCTGCTTGAACTCCTCTGTAACAAGGGAGGGGTGGGAGGCTTTCCCCACCTGCCAGTCCAGTATCTGGATACGCTGTGCTGGAGTGGCCCTCACCAGGGCCAGCAGCTGGAGATATTCTGTGTGCGTGGCTCCCTCTCCCAATACGGCCAGGAGAGCTAGGAGCTCAGGGGTGGCAAGTCCAGCAATTGTTACATCTAGTCTCTCTGCCTCCGCTGATGTCAAGCCACAAATATTCAGGTGGTCCCTCTTCATTAATGGTGGGGTCATCTGGGCTTCGTGAGCCAATATGTCCAGCTCCAACTGTGCTTTGCTCTTGTGTTCCGCCGGCAGTCCATAAGCGTCACATCGCTCCACTACCTGTATTCTAGTACCAGGCATGTTACTGCTCAGCCTGATCATGCATGATGGGATGAAGGGCTCAAGGGTGAGTACAGGGAAACAGTGTAATATTTCTTGTTATATCTTGCAAAACGTATTTGTCTGATATCACTAGTCTTAGGAGCTTGCACTCTACGCGGCTACCACTGTGTTGCAGACTCTCGCATTAAACTGCAAACACAATCTGCAATCTGTATCCCACCACGTTGCCACCAATTAATATATCAGACTGTCACGGTGGAACATAACTTATATATAATAACCGGCCAGATTGAACAAGATTAGGATATAGTAAACTGAATGAGTTTATTTCTTATGAGCAGAACAGACAATACATTAAGCAAATAACATTACAGAAATATTTACACATACTGGGGTTGGATAATGAGATATTCAGTCGAATAGCAACTCATTAGTTGTTACAGTAACGACAAGCACAGGAATAAGGGGTGCAAGCAATTATATAGATGCAGGACCCCATTCCCAACATGGCAACTTGGCCAGCCCATTTATAAAAAAAATATGACAAGAGGCCTGGGTGCCATTATGTCTAGTAAAATAGTTATTGGGGCAGGAACCTTTCCTGTAGGGGTGTTACATTTAACAGGTCACAATGGTTAGTATCCATCTGTGATGTCTGGCTGCATATGCAATGAGGGGGAGTCACCTCCATTGATGTACAGGTTTTCCTCACCTCTGGCTAACTTCTCCACAGGGGACCAGAGGAGTAACATACATCACAAAGCTTTTCAAGTATCTTCCATTGATTGTACAATTACATATCAAATCTGCCATCTGGCAAGCTTTTGTCCTATGTCCAAACTTATAGGAGAAACAGAGATAACTTATAAACTATATTTCCCATGTAGTAAATCAGATTGACGATATAAATGCGACATGTGTTGTTGGCATAGTAAAACATATCCAAATTTCACCTTTCTAGCATAAACACATATGGAGAGGATTCTATGGGGTTTGCATTATAACAAATACCCCTAACTCCACAATGACTCACGTTGATTGCCTCATTAACACATCAGAGGACTCATGTGACTTGCACTGCCTTTCTGAACAAAAATATGGCATTAACTATTACATGATGAAATCATAATTTCTATTAATATGAAGGGGTCAAAATCCCTGGGCCGCCTGCTAAAGGTGGGATTTAACTTGTGTCCAAATATCACCTTTCCAGCCAAAGTTATAATTTTTACACTTTATCGATTGTCAGTGATACAATCAGATTCTCCCCCTCATATCCCGATCATGATAACCGGAAATATACAATAACACACAATACTGCTGGGGAAATACATCTAAGACCTGGGACAATTCTGCTGAAGCAGGGGAATGCAGATCAACATATACACAGATCCCATTAACCCCTCATATCCCGATCATGACAGTTGTCCAAAATAATAGCGTGGCAAAGTTTTAAAAGCATGAAGCTGGTAATACTGACTGTATAAAAGTAAAAAAGCAACGTTTAAAAAAAGCGATATTAGAGTTTCATCGAACTTCCTCCTTACAGTATCTTTTGACGCTCGATGTTTTTTTTCTGAAAAAAAAATGTTATTTATTCCGGCATTGCGCATGCATCAGGTTGCGCTGTAGTGTGCATGAGTACAGTACAAGCATTGATACTTTATGGCAGGCATACACTACTGTAGTATCATTATGAATTAAAATTAATACTGTACTGTATTGTGTGATACAGTATACTGTAGTAAATTATATTTACCTTCATTATAAACTGTGCCAAACGTGTGGAGATGAGCCAATGTCAGAGGTTTATTGTGGGAACAAACTGGGGTCTCTCCTATAGTCTGCATTATAGTTGACAGGTGCCTGCTGAAGCTGCGGAAGGTGCTGAAGCTGATAATCATGTTGGTAATCAGTTTGGAAATCTTGCTGGTAATCTGGCGGGGCCAGGTAGCAAGGATTGTGTTTCACTAGGTTTTTACTGACGGTCAGACCGTTATTGTAAGCTGGTGCTGGTACATTGCTGGATCGGGACAGACAAATCTTAAATTGATTAAACCTGACCTTACTCCTTTTGTAGTTGCCATGAGCAAACATATTGTCAAAAAGTGGGATCACAGACCAATACCCTCTTCTATCTCCCGGAGGAGGAGCAGTGCAAAAAAAGCAATCCTCATTAGTTAAGGTTTGCCTTACCGAATGCTTCCACCCACAAGCTTTAGGTGAAAATTTGAAAAAAATCATAGTTCGAAATGAAATAGTCATATATTTCTGTTAAAGTCGCCTTCTTATCTGTTCCAGCATTACTGTAATTGCAGAAAATATAAAAATTGCATAACCACAGTCAGGTTTGGTATACAAGTACGGAGTTGACATGGTGTCCATTCAGCAATTGTGCAGGGATAACAATGTAGAAAAAGCCTACAGCATTGTGTTTCAAAGCTTTTTTATTATGAAACGCCTACATTTGATAACGTCTTCAGCGACCAAGGTTGATTCACAATGGATCACTGTGGTAATGTAGACTTGGTTTTTATCTGGTTTTTAAACACCTGCAAATTGACACAGTAGTAAGTACAGTACAGTACTATCCACTGGATAGTGCAAAGGGAATTCATTTTTGCCATCTGGCGGATACACAAAGAACTGCACCCAAAGAAATCAGAATCCAGGTAATTCAAATAAATCAACAACGGTAAATACAGGTGTGAGTGGTGTGATTGGTGGCATTCAGGGCAGCGTTCACGGAAGAATAATGCGTGAATGCCATGTGTAATACAGCAGAGTTGACGAGAATGGCTCCGTGAAATGTTTAAATAACGGCCACTGCATTTGTATCCCCTTACACCTTAGCAGAACTCTTACTCATGTCTTAGTCTCTCTGTCAATCATATCTTCAACTCCTCCTGGTTCTCTGGAATTTTCCCATCACTATTTAAGCATACAGTTGTCACACGTATTCTCAAAAACAACCTAGACCATCACATGCCTTCCTAACAACCACCTTGTATCCTTTCAGCCTTTTACCATTCAAGCTGCTAGAATGTCTCATATTCTCCCATACGATCAACTTTCTTAATTATCATGGCCCCCTGGACACTTTACAATCTGGATTTTGTACAGCTCATTCAAAATAGAAAGTGCTCACTGAAGTAGCCAATGATCTATATGAAGCCAAATCCCATTGTCATTTTTCAATACTAATCCTTCTCAATCTTTTTTGCTGCTGATTCTGCTGTGATACTGTTGATCAAATGAAAAAAATGCATAGTGCTAAAGACCATACTGTATACAGAACAATACAGGATAATATTTATATTTGGATACTGTTAAGGCAAACCCTGGATATTATACCATTACATGAGGACGGGTACTGGGTGTGGCATCCTGGTTGGTTAGCCGACAAATGGAAAAAATGAATGCATGATACATAATATATCCAGAAACCATGGCAAATAAATCACCCTAGCAGGTACCTAATGTCCTTGGGATAAAGCAGGAAAACATGTAGCAAGCATGAACTCACTGTTGTGCTGCAACGTCCACGTATTTCCAAAATCCAGGTTTTCTTTAGTGTGCCTCCATCATGAAGATACAGGATACAAGGATGAGTGAAAAGCAGCAGAACACTACTAATAGCATCCAGAATGTGAAAAAAATAATCATGAAGAGGAAAGTGCGTTTTCCATAAAAATGTTATCATGGTCATAGTACAGAAAAATAGCAAAAGCGTTGCTCTACCAACGCATTTCACACTAAAAGAAGCGCTTTCTCATGGTACCTAGCTCGCTTTTGCTATTTTTCTGTCCTATGACCATTAAATCATTTTTATATAAAACGCACTTTCCTCTTCATGATTATTTCTTCACGTTCTGGATGCTATTAGTAGTGCTCTGTTGCTTTTCGCTCATCCTTGGATACTATTGATCACTCTATTTTCCTTCATATTCTAAACTACCTTGGTATCTGCTACAAAGCTCTATCCTGGTTCTCATCCGACCTCTCCCATTGCACATTTTCAGTCTCTTTTGCTAACATGTCTTCGTCTTATGTTGATCTGTCTTTTGGTGTACCTCAGGGCTCGGTTGTGAGACCTCTCTTTTTCTCTCTCTACACACCATCACTTGCAATTCAGTCCCGAGTCTCTGATTGCTTGCTGGCTATATCTTCATGGATGGCACTTCACTGCCTTAATCTTAATATGGCTAAAACTAAGTTCCTCATATTTCCCACTAAACTTGGCCCAATATCCCCTTTTATTTCCATTACCGTAAATGATTCTACCAGCTATCCTGTCACCAAAGCACGCTTGTCTAGGAGTGACATTTGACTCCCCCCTTTCCTTTTCCATTCAAATTTACAGCATAGCTAAAACATGTTGCTTCTTCCTCTGTAATATTGCCAAGATCTGACCTTTGCTCTATCCGGCTATGGCTAAAACTCTAATGCATGCCCTTCTCTATCATGGCTGGATTATTGTAACATAGTGCTACCAGGTCTTCCAGCCTCACATCTAGAGATAGGAGATTTTTTTTGGTGGACTTGGATCTGCAGCATAGTGGCCGGTTCCTTTAGTCCACGGATTTCCACAGATCAATCTCAAAAAGTGTGATTCATGTTTTGCTTATTTTTACTGCCTAAACAATCCATGGCTTAAACAATCTGTTGAAGGATTTGTAGAATCCAATCTGGGGATTCAGCAATTCATTGAAGGATTTTTAAGAATCCATCAATGGATTGCTGAATCTGCGGATTGGATTCTACAAATTCATCAACGGATGGTATCCAATGGTGGTGTTTGATGAATCTGCACAGATTAAAACCTACCAATTCCATTTGTGGATTTTACACCGTTAAACGGATCTTGGGGGGAAAATTTGTGAAAATCCGTGAAGCGAATTTGAGCTAATTCGCTCATCTCTACTCACAACTTTATCCTTTGCAATCTATCCAAAATTCTGCTGCTAGAATATTTTCACTTTTCCCCAGAACAGTCTGCTCATCTCCTCTTTTAATACCTCTCCTGGCTTCCCATCATGTTTTGGATCATCCACAAAGTTGTCCTCTCAACCTTCAAGGCTTTCCACTCATCTGCTCCTCCCTACCTATCAGCTTTGATCTCTCACTATGCCCCTGCTCCTCTCCTGTGTTCTTGCCATAATAGTTTCCTTTCCACCCGTTTTACTTCTACTGCTCTCTTACCCCTGTAGAACTCCCTCACACTCAGTATATGCCAAGCACCTTCTTTCCAAACATTTAAGACTAACCTTAAAACTCACCTCATGCCTACCATCCATTGTGGCCGAACACTGCCATCTACTACAATTATTCCCTCACCTGTTGTCTCTATAAGTCTCCCATCATACCACTTAGATTGTAAGCTCTCTGAGACAGTGATTTCCTTTCCAATTGTCTAATGTTGTTTGTTGCACTTATTGTACTATAATTGCCATACTGTTTTGTCTCTCGTGTAAAGCACTAAGTACACCTGTGGGCGCTATATAAATAAAGATGTACATACATTCCCCATCCAGTCAGGGTTTAGAAGCTTAGAACCCCACACGTAATGCTAGTTTTTTGACCTAGCAACAGTCGTGTTGTCATTAGACAACGAGGACCTACCACACGCACCTCTGTCTTATCAGGATTCAACCTCAACCAAATGGCATTTATAAAAGACTACAGTATATGTTGCTGAGACAACCAGAGATGTTAAAAACAGGATCACAGAACACAAATCCTCAATTAGAAAACACAATTTGCTTCTTCCTGTAGCTAGACATTTCACAGAAGCTGGATATAGTCCATATCAACGGAGGTTCCATGGAATAGAGAGTATCCCACACCAAAAGAGAGATGATGATAGGATCAACCTTGTCAAATAAAGGAAACTCCATTGGATCAATACATTTCAGACCCTAGCACCAAAGGATCCAATTGTATCTTCTTATACAGTATATGTATATCATTATTTATTTAGCGCCATCAATGTACATCGAGCTCTAGAGCAATAATACATGTGACATTATAGGAATAAGCAGTGCAACATAAAAGTTCATCATTTTTTAGACATTTTTTAATACAACCAAGTTGTTTATGTATCTTGGTGGAATTTGGGTAGAATTATTATACCCATTGAAAATGATTGGAGTTTGCTCTGGACTATTTTTTGTGGGAGTAATTTTTTTGTCATGCATCTGCCGTACACTATAAGCAATATGCCCCAGTTTAACACTTTTTGAGGGATACAGATAACATGTGGTTATCACTAATCAAATATAATAAATATGTTTTTTAAACTAATTAGTGGGATATAATTAGTTTGAATTTGCAAATTATTCTGCAACCATATATCTTTATTTTGAACAGTTTTAAAGATAATTAGGTTTGTTCTTTGGTTCCATATAAATGTAACTATTTGGATATGACTTGTAAAATCAATCTGTAATACTGTATGTATGAGACTAGGTGTTAAGATTCAATTATTCATATGTAAGGCAGTATTAATCATATAAATAAGATCCTTTCATATATCCCATGGCCTCTATATCAATAACATACTATTAGACCATGAAGCAAAGTGCATATTGTACTTTATTCCAATTTTTTTTTAGATCTGTGTGTTTTTTTCATATATTTGAAAAGGTAATTGTAGTAGTAGATCTTCTTAATTAAGAGCTATGCCTTAAAGGATATTTTGTATACACAAGGTTGGAATATACATCATTATGTACGGTAAGACTATTATGTGTACCAGTGTGCATTTCATTTGCTGGAGCGTGTCATCTGGGGCTCCGTATGTAATTTTGTCTGAACCGGATGAGGTATGATGTCACAGTAATGGCTCTGGCATATGCCCGGGACGCCAGTCGCACATGTGGTACTTCTCGGGGATATTTATTCTGTCCCGCACTTTGCTCTTACTAAGCCTGAAAAAAGGGCCAAGAACCCTAAAAAGTCACTGTTTTTTATGCAAGTACCATATGTGTCTTACAAAAACAGTTCTATGTTCTGTATGCCTTGAAAGGAATCTACATTTAACAAGCAATTTGCTAAATTGAACAAGAAGGATTAAGTGAGTTTATTCATCCAATGTTTGCATTAATGTTTATCTTTGAGTGCTGTTCCAACTTCTTTGACTGTTTCTACACAAGTATATGCCTTGCGGTGAGGGCACTAGATCAGAGCACCTACAATTTGAGGAAATATTGTTTGGTGAGTGCAAGTTCTTTTTTTTCCCCTATACTTTAATGTCTCCATATGACATAATATCTAAGAAAAGGGCAAGGGAGTCAGGCATAATGTTAACAGGCAATGTTTGTATTTTGTTCTTAGTAAGAAGGGGAATATTAATTTGTTCTAATATTTTTCATTGCTTCCCAGCTGCCCTTAACCATTAGCGATACTTCAAATTTAAGTGCCTGTTGTTGCTTTCTTGGCACTGTATTACCTTATAAAACGGTTACTGTTTTTGGATACCTTGCATTAAACAAATTAGACCTGCTGATTAATCGAGGTGGATTTATATGTTATGATCTACTTTACCAACTAAAACCTAGTTAAAATCGAAAATACAGTACTTTGTGATGTATAGGGCAATGTACTAAGATATAATTGAGGTTAATAGCAAAGGTTACACCTGGATATGCCCATAGCTATTTATTTTCATCATCGTTATTGCTACAATACAGTAAAGAAATTGAGATGGAAACTGGATGCTCTAATAAAAAGAATGTGTTAAGGCAATGTTATCCATTTACAGAATAATTGAAAGCTAAAAAACATAAAGACATAAAAAAAAAGACATATTCGGTGCCATTGGCCTTGATGATATGATACTGCAATATACAACATACATTTTTTAAGGATTCAATGGCAATGCTTTTACAAAAACCTGAGTTATGTGTCATCTTGCATTTCAAATCATTAAAAAAAAAGGCTATATAGCCACAATTAGAGACTTTTTGTGAAAAATACAGGCATACTGTTCTGTGGAATAATTGCAGTAAATGTTTTGACAAAATGAAGTTTCAGACCTTTTAATGGAACATGTATTCCAACTACTATATATATATATATATATATATATATATATATATATATATATATATATATATATATACATGAGAATAATAACATGCATGAGGCGCAACATTAGCAAATAATTATACAGTATATGTAGAAACTCACTATTGTATGTATATATATATATAAATATATATATGTAGCCAGGGTCCCTCCGGTCCCCCTGTCTCCCGGTTCCTTTTCCCCTTACGTGTGTGCTGCTGCAGGGGCGAGCGCGTCGCCGGGGGCTCCTGGTGGCAGCTGCGGCAGGACCCCGCCATGTTTAATGTGTTCGCGCATTTGCAAAAGCGACACAGCGGCCATAACAGTGTTTGGGAAATGGCAACAGAGGATTTCCGTAGCGCAGGGGCTTTCCAAGGTTGCACATGAGCAGTTAGCAGCGGCGGCCATTACAGTTTAAGCACACGGTCCTAATGTTAAAGAGCTCTTCAAAGGACTACAACACCCAACAGCCTCTGGGGACTGCCCTATGATCCCTGTCGCATGCAGCCAGACAGCTTGTCCAGGGTAGGAAGGGAGCGACGATATCAGGGATACACCGAAAAAATAAAAAACATATACTGTAATAGTGCAATATATCAAGACCGCTTGGATAGCAGGAAAACTTGGCTCTTTAGAAATGCCTACTTACAGCAGGTCAGATAAAAAACAGCATTGTCTACACCACTGGTAGAGATGGGTCTTAATCTTCTAAACCAGGACAGGTTTTCAGCAGGGAGTATATTCTGATCAGCTCTCAGACAGGAGATGGTGTATGATGAATGTCATGCAAAACAAAGGCAGACCATGGTGCAGATCGATATAAAATATGTATTGGAAAAAGCAATAAAAACATAGGAATCGTACTCACAATAAGTACATTAGACATGTACACATAACGTTTTCTTTGAGGCAGGAAGGTGCCGGACCCGTATGGTACAACTCAGCTGCTCTTCACCACTACTCGCATCAGACCGTGTGGAAGCTGGCGTCTGCCGTCACATCCGGTACGGCGGTGACGACGTCCGGTCGAGGAGCTTTGGGGACAGGCAGTGAGGGAGCTCGGCACTTTGGGAGCCTTCAGTTCAAAGGCAGCTGCAACTGTGACTGGCTCTACGCATTTCGTTGTCAATGACAACTTCATCAGGAGCACTAATGAATATCCCTAGTGGGTTCTTACACAATATATATAGGGTGTACCCTTAATTAGTTCAATCAATCAATTATATACACACCGGTTATCCGAATTTTAATGGACATAACTCAGTGGCCAAAAAAACGACGCAAACATGGTTTTATTTATTATATTTATAAAAAACTTAATAATCAAAAATAAAAATGTATATAAAAAAAAATATATAAGACAATACTTCTAAGATCATGTATCTCATGATAAAACGGGAGAGAAAAAAGGAAGAATGAAAGTGTGTATTAGTATTAGCACGGTTAAAATAATAAATACAGACACAATCTGCTAATAAAATAATTTGAAAAAACTTAAATAAACAGATATCTCAGTAAGTAAAAGAAATGAAATTTAACAGGAACCTTATCCTATTGGAGTGGTCATAGTAAGGAGACCAATCTGAGCAAGGATAGTTATATAAGAAAAGGTGCCAATTCAAAGTCAGCATTGAGACCATTGGGTATTAAGGTGTTAAGTCTGTGTATCCAACACATCTCATCCAATATTGATCTGATATTTATCTGCACCATGGTCTGCCTTTGTTTTGCATGACATTCATCATACACCATCTTCTGTCTGAGAGCTGATCAGAATATACTCCCTGCTGAAAACCTGTCCTGGTTTAGAAGATTAAGACCCATCTCTACCAGTGGTGTAGAAAATGCTGTTTTTTATCTGACCTGCTGTAAGTAGGCATTTCTAAAGAGCCAAGTTTTCCTGCTATCCAAGCGGTCTTGATATATTGCACTATTATATGTTTTTTATTTTTTCGGTGTATCCCTGATATCGTCGCTCCCTTCCTACCCTGGACAAGCTATCTCGTAAAGGAATCTATACACATTCCTGGAAGGT
The DNA here is from genome assembly GCF_040206685.1 of Ascaphus truei. Classification (NCBI taxonomy): domain Eukaryota; kingdom Metazoa; phylum Chordata; class Amphibia; order Anura; family Ascaphidae; genus Ascaphus; species Ascaphus truei. Next base: position 164,268,502 of record NC_134487.1, on the reverse strand, counting down.
TGAGAAATTTATTAGAGATCACCTTTTTCACCTATTTAAAGTATACTGCACTTTTATTCACTTATTTTGGTGTGTTAGCGCCGTTCACAAATCACATTAAGTTAGCATGCAGCCAGACAGCCAATAGGGCTTGCAGCTTCTCCTGCTGGAGAAAGATACAATGTCGCGCACAGACCATGCGAGTAGGTTGGCGATAGGATAAGGTAGGGGGAAGCAGTTAGACCCAACTCACCTTCAGTTTGTGCTGCTGTAGGGAAGGCCCATAGGTAGGGACCCTGCCCTTAGCAGAGTGTAAGCTTAATCAGGGACACAGCTGCAGTGCTGCGTGCTCTGACAAGAAGGGTGTTCGAGTGAATCACTCTGTGCGGCTGCAGAGATGATAAGAGACTTTCCAAAGGTGAATCACTCCATGTGGTAGACACCCACCGCCAGGCAGAGTTTCAGGACATCGCAGAGGAGATCGCGGAGTGGCGGATCCTTTACGAAGTATCTGCAGCCCCAGGTGCTGGAGCACTGGGGCAGGTATTGTATTTTCTGTGCACCAACATACCGGTACATCAGGCGCTGATCCGCCTATAGGCCTTAGTGGACTCGTGGGACTCTGGGTACACGGTGTTGGGGGAGGATTAAGGTGTGGGGGTTAAGGCCCTGTGAGAAGACGGGTAGTTGTGTCTCTGAGTGTCATAGAAGGACACTATTAATATTGTTGTTGTATGTTGTGTTGTGTTATTTGCCCATATAGTAAACCTGTTTTATATATATACCCCAGTGTATTGGTTATTATATGTGGGTCCTGTGTAAGGGGTCATTCTACATCTAGAATCCTACACAGGTGGAGGCGCTGTTATGTAAGCATACATTCCAAATTTCAGCTTGCACTCAATGTACTAAAAAACATCAACAGGTGCTAGTCTCTAATAATAATAATAATAGAACAACATTACCATTCTCATGTCCGGTAAAGGAAGACTGCACTCAGATCAGTATAGGCAAAAAAGTCTGTATTAGGCATCAATACAAAATTAACAGGGCGCCAAATCCGACGTTTCGGTTCCGGAGTGGATACTTCTTGATAAAGGACCTACCCGTCCGAAACGCGTAGGAGGCTGTGTGTTTTTCCCCCATTGGGGTGATGTTTTTATCAGTCATGTACTGAAATAAATGGGATTTACTTTTTTCACCACCTGACTCCCTGGCAGTGCGATATTTGCTTCGTATTATATTTGTGTTTTGGATTTCCCTTCCATGGCTGGCACGCCACAGCGGATCCCCAGAGACTTTAGGAGTGGCATTTTGTAGATGATACGATTTGTGATGAAACTTAGCATCAATGTGAAAGTAGGTTTACTTGAATCCGCCTATTTCATTGGCTGACCTCGACCAATCACATAATCCCTGACGAAGTCGCCGCAGTGTGACGAAACACGTAGGGCTGTGCCACCCATCGGGCATGCGCAGCGTAGTATCAAGCTGAGCCTGGGAGCAAGTAGAGTACAATACTGCGCATGTGTATATGCACAGAATCAGTCAGAAAATCTCCCAGGCAACTACTGCACCGACACACTTTATTCGAGCAAATACCCAGTATGTACCTGGCAGATACCTGGAATGCGCCACTCCTCACCTCTGACAAGCCCCGTTGCCTTTGCCTTCCCAGCCTGGGTTCATGCCTGGCTGATGGGCGGCTGATCTGTTAAATGATAATGATTAGGATTTAATAGGCTGCAATGCTTCGCGTGTCTACCAGATGGCATAAATTCATGAATTGTAATGCAGTATATATATATATACTGTGCAGTATTGCAGCCAGCGGGAATAAAATGCTTCAATCCCTGCTTGGAAAATAACTCAATGCACTCGGGCAGAAAACAGTCACAAACCTCAATACACCCGGGTATACCCGAATTCGTGGGACTAGCCAAGCTCGAATAAAGTGTGTCGCCAGTGTACAGACGCCAGCCTACAGCCCGCGCATGTGCAGTACACTGCCGAGCTGACAGGAGCGACACCGCACACCCGGCCGGACCAAGAGAATTGTATACTACAGTATAATAGATGTGTAGTATGGTATAACCAACCAGAGCCACATGTACGCTGGCCAAAAAGTTGTGCATACAAACACTGCTGATCTGCAATAAGGCAAAGGGCAGACAAACACAAACAGAGGGAAGTGAGGGTGTGCAGGGGAAGTGAAAGAACCATGGAAGAAAGGTGACAATCACATATCAAGAAAAATAAAATCATGCAGGCAGAGAAATATAAATACACACAAGGCAAAAGATATTATAGAAAACAGCCCAATTTCAGCTCCTCATTCAGTCCACCAGTTGCCATAGTTCTCAATTCGTAAATGAGTCTGGCCCCATGCTGTAGCAATATTCTGCCCCTGTCACCATCACGCATCAGGACAGGGACCTGAAAGATGGGCAGGAAATTCAAACTGACCCACATGGTTGGGGTTAATCCTGGGGGTAACCATGCGATAAAGTCGTCTCTCAATCCTTCTCTCGTGGAGGCGATAGTCCACCTTGATGCAGACCGCAATGAGATCTTCCAGATCGTTAGGCCGATCATGAGTCGCAAGTTCATCTTTCACAGTCTCAGACAATCCCTGCCAGAAGGCAACAGACAATGATTCTTCGTTCCAATCCGTCTCTGCAGCAAAAGTCCTAAACTCGAGTGCATAGCGAGTAACAGAGCGGTTACCCTGAGAAATAAAGAATAGAGCAGAAGCTGCAGATACCTTTCGACCTGGCATATCGAACACCCTGCGGAACTCCTTGGTAAAAGTTCCAATGCTTTGGGTGAGGTTGGATCTTCGCTCCCAGATGGGAGAAGCCCAGGCAAGAGCATCATCAATGATGAGAGAGATTATGTACAGTAGGCTACCTTGGAACGGGAAGAAGAAAAGCAGGAAGAATTAATCTCGAACTGAAAGAAACATTGGTTAAGGAAGCCCCAACACTCGTGAGTAGTTCCCCCATACCGATTAGGCGTGGGAAGCCGGGGTTCAGACAGACAAGCAGGCATGGGAGGGGTACTAGTGACCGATTGCACGGAATCTGGGCAAGGCTCTTGGAGGTGGAGGAATAAGGTGCAAAAGTCCACTCAGAGGATTCTCAAGTTTTGGTCATTAGACTCCCATTTATTTTCAAGACGGCATTGGCATGCATGCTCAGGACTCTTCCTACCTCAGCTCCTACCTCAGTGGGGTTGAAGTTTGTTTGGCCAAGCATTCTGTAATGCGTAGCTCACCACAAACAAGGCGCGATCGCTGGGCTGAGGTAGGGATTGGTACAGAAGCCGACCACCAATGCGAGGGCGAGTCTAGATTGTAGGATAGTCTTGCAGTCCGGATCAGGGTAATAGAAGACAGCGTAAATGAGGTACTTGCCAGGTATCAGGAACATATGGGTATTAACCCTTGGAGTACCGAGTCTCCAAACCACAGAAAGGTACAGAATCTGCAATCTTCCAATATATTTTGGAGCTGACACCACTAAAATAATAACTTCTGTAGTATTGATGGAGGAAAAGCAATGATGATATAGGCAGTGGGCTGGTCAATCCTTAGAGATACAGCGGAGCCTCTTCAAAGAAAAGACCCCGAGGTAAATCAAAAACCGGTGCCGTTTAGCCTCAAAGCTGCCTGATAGAAATATGGCTTTAAATGTATAGTTCGTTACTCACGATACCCGGTCTGCAAGCTGCTCAGAATGCTCCGGTGGCCATCTTGCTTCCTCGTGGTGTCGGCGTGCTCCTATCCGGAAGTGACGTAAGTAGGGAGGGGATTGGTAACCGTGGTCACAGCACTCCACACAACCAACGCTTGAAAAAGTAAAAAACTTTAAATGCTACTGTCTTTCTATAGACGAAACGCGTCAGAGTGGTGCTTGTATGCTCACAGTAGCATTTAAATAAAGTTTTTTACTTTTTCAAGCGTTGGTTGTGTGGAGTGCTGTGACCACGGTTACCAATCCCCTCCCTACTTGCCAGGTATAGTAGTATAGAGTAGTGGATCGTTGGGGTACGTAGCCGGTGTCAGGATTAGAGAGAGTAGAGTAGTCGTAGAGCCAAAGCCAGGGCAAGTGCAGGAGAGAGTAGAGTAGTCATATCCAAAGCCAAATGTCAGTGCAGGAGAATATCACAAGGTAAGTTCCAGGCAGGGTCAGGCAGCAAGGTACAGGCAGACAGGCACAGAGTAGTGAGTATCAGCTTCACACAAACTGGAGTTATGCTCGGCAAGGTAAGGGAGTGTGGAGAGTATATTTAAAGGACCTCCCACCAATGGGAGGCAACCAGGAAGTGGGGCTTCGGTTTCTGATAGGCTGTTGGATCATGCAGGTGCGTCCTATTGCACAGCCAATTGCGACCGCATCAGAATGTGAGCGCGCACCTTGCGCAACCCGCGCATCACGTAGGTGACCCGGTCGCACGTCGTCATTGCGTGCCACGACACCCACGCCAGTACAGGGACGGAGACCAGAGACGGGGCCCACAGGAACAGAGGCGGAACACAGCCGCGCTGCTTAGTCCTGACGTCAGGACGGGGGCGGGACCGAGGGGCGGAGATCGCAGACCGACGGGGAGACCGCGCACAACACATGCGCTGCGCATCAAGGCCGGAGGAACAGGAAAACGCCCTGTGCCCAGAGACAGAAGAGGCCAACGGGTCCCACACAGTACCCGTGTGCCGCGCGTAAGTACCACCGCTAGGTTGCCACTCTTGAGTGCCATGGGGATCAGATGGGAGAGTAAGGGTTAAGGGGGAAGAAGCACCAGAACGGCGAATCCTCACTATAAGACAACAAAGGTAATGTCCCCAGGACTCTTGAGAATAAACTGAAAAAACACTGGAATATGCCAAATAGAAATGCAAACACAAGCCAAGAAATGGCAAAAATGGGAGGGAGGTAAGGGAGGGAAGGGAAAACAAGGAAAACACAAGGGTAATTGGGTACAAACAATAAACTGCTAACGACAAATAAAGGGAGTAGTGTGGTGGAGCAAAAGAGGGGCAAACCCTTCCTCAGTCCTTTCCCACAGAACCTTAAAAAAGGAACTTGAGGAACTTCACTTCATGACATACCACACAATATCTCCCTCATATACAGTATGTTCTACTATTTTAGTAATAAAATAAATGGAAAAAAACAATTATTGCATCTTGTGTCCCAAACTACGCGCGTATGAAAGTTTCTTGTGTGCTTCAGTGACACAAAAAATAAGAAGAAATAAAAAAGATTTCTTTGCTAAACATTATCGCAGGTAACAGGAAAGTTAGGTACACATGCAAAGCTTCAATTATATGTGCAAGATCTAGAATTTAATGATATTCCATGAAAAGTCAGTGAACCTTGAAAATGGCATTACGACTGCTGTACATAATTTAAAATAATGGATAACAAGAAATTGGTTCTCATTTACCTTATACAGTGTGGTCTCAGAGGCACCAATTAACTTAATTTATTTTACATTTTCAAAAATATCTTAATCTATCATTATCAACTGTAGATTTTATACCTTGATCAAAACAACTTATGTTTATTAAACATATAAATGTTTTAATTTGATAGTAATTGATAGCATATATAAATCATTTAGGTTAGATTATACTAGACATTTTTTTCACACTGTACTTGTGTTTATAGGCAACTAGCTGAGAGCCCCGGCGTTGCCCGGGATGTTTGTGGTGTGTGGGTGGCATTTGGGTGGGGAGTGGTCCACGCGGCCCATGGCAGTGTGCGGTGGTACTGCTGCTGTGGCTGTACTGATGGTGATTGTACCGGTGTGCTGATTTGGGAGGGTTTGGTGCTGATGTGTGTGTGTGTGTACATTTGTGTGAGTGTGTGTATACATTTGTGTGAGTGTGCACATGTGTGTGTGTGTGTGTGTGTGTGTGTGTGTGTATACGTGTGTGTGTGTATACATGTGTGTGTGTATACATGTTTGTGTGTATACATGTTTGTGTGTATACATGTTTGTGTGTGTGTATACACATGTGTGTGTATACACGTGTGTGTGTATACATTGTGTGTGTATAACGTGTGTGTGTATACACATGTGTGTGTATACACATGTGTGTGTATACATTGTGTGTGTGTATACATTGTGTGTGTGTATACATTGTGTGTGTATATATTGTGTGTGTATACATGTGTGTGTGTGTGTGTGTGTGTGTGTGCGTGTGTGTATACATTGTGTTTGTGTATATACATTATGTGTATGTATACATGTGTGTGTGTATACGTGTGTGTACACGTGTGTGTGTACACGTGTGTGTGTGTACACGTGTGTGTGTGTGTGTGTGTATGTCTACATGCGTGTTTGTATGTCTCCATGTGTGTGTGTGTGTGTATGTGTACATGTGTGTGAGTGTACATGTACATGTGTGTGTGTGTGTCTACGTGTGTGTGTGTCTACGTGTGTGTGTGTGTATACGTGTGTGTGTGTGTATACGTGTGTGTGTATACGTGTGTGTGTATACGTGTGTGTATACGTGTGTGTGTATACGTGTGTGTGTATATGTGTGTGTGTGTGTATACGTGTGTGTGTGTGTATACGTGTGTGTGTGTGTGTGCGCATACGTGTGTGTGTGTATACGTGTGTGTGTGTGTGTGTGTATACGTGTGTGTGTGTATACGTGTGTATGTGTATCTACGTGTGTGTGTGTCTACGTGTGTGTGTGTGTCTATGTGTGTCTACGTGTGTGTGTGTCTATGTGTGTGTGTGTGTGTCTACATGTGTGTGTCTACGTGTGTGTGTGTGTCTACGTGTGTGTGTGTGTGTCTACGTGTGTGTGTGTCTACGTGTGTGTGTGTGTCTACGTGTGTGTGTCTACGTGTGTGTGTGTCTACATGTGTGTGTGTGTGTCTACATGTGTGTGTCTACGTGTGTGTGTGTCTACGTGTGTGTGTGTGTGTTTGTCTACTTGTGTGTGTCTACGTGTGTGTGTGTCTACGTGTGTGTGTGTCTACGTGTGTGTGTGTGTCTACGTGTGTGTGTCTACGTGTATGTGTTAACGTGTGTGTGTGTCTACATGTGTGTGTGTGTCTACATGTGTGTGTGTCTACGTGAGTGTGTCTACGTGTGTGTGTATGTGTGTCTACATGTGTGTGTGTGTGTGTGTGTGTGTGTGTCTACGTGTGTATGTCTACGTGTGTGTGTGTCTACGTGTGTGTGTGTGTGTCTATGTGTGTGTGTGTGTCTACGTGTGTGTGTGTGTGTCTACGTGTGTGTGTGTGTGTGTCTACGTGTGTGTGTGTCTATGTGTGTGTGTGTTTTTCTACGTGTGTGTGTGTCTACGTGTGTGTGTCTACGTGTGTGTGTGTGTCTACGTGTGTGTGTGTCTACGTGTGTGTGTCTAATGCGTGTGTGTGTCTACGCGTGTGTGTGTCTACGCGTGCGTGTGTCTACGCGTGTGTGTGTGTCTATGCGAGTGTGTGTGTCTACGCATGTGTGTGTGTCTACGCGTGTGTGTGTGTACACGCGCGTGTGTGTATATGCGCGTCTGTGTATACGCGTGTGTGTGTATACGCATGTGTGTATATGTGTGTGTGTGTATACGTGTATGTGTATACGTGTGTGTATACGTGTGTGTATACGTGTGTCTACACGTGTGTGAACGTGTGTGTGTATAAGTGTGTCTGTGTGTGTGTGTCTACGTGTGTGTGTATACGTGTGTCTACGTGTGTGTATACGTGTGCCTACGTGTGTGTGTGTATACGTGTGCCTACGTATACGTGTGTCGACATGTGTGTGTGTATACGTGTGTCTACATTTATCTGTGTGTACGTGTGTCTGTGTGTGTACGTGTGTCTGTATGTACGTGTGTCTGTGTGTACGTGTGTGTGTGTATACGTGTGTCTGTGTGTACACGTGTGTCTGTGTGTACACGTGTGTCTGTATGTATACGTGTGTCTGTGTGTATACGTGTGTCTGTGTGTATACATGTGTCTGTGTGTATACGTGTGTCTGTGTGTATACGTGTGTCTGTGTGTATATGTTTGTCTGTGTGTATACGTGTGTCTGTGTGTATACGTGTGTCTGTGTGTATACATATGTCTGTGTGAATAGGTGTGTGTGTCTGTATAGGTGTGTGTGTCTGTATAGGTGTGTGTATGTATAGGTGTGTGTATGTGTGTCTACATGTGTGTGTGTGTGTGTGTGTGTGTGTGTGTGTGTGTGTGTGTCTACGTGTGTGTGTGTGTACGTGTGTGTGTGTGTGTGTCTACGTGTGTGTGTGTGTGTGTCTACGTGTGTGTGTGTCTATGTGTGTGTGTGTTTGTCTACATGTGTGTGTGTCTACGTGTGTGTGTCTACGTGTGTGTGTGTGTGCCTACATGTGTGTGTGTGTCTACGTGTGTGTGTCTAATGCGTGTGTGTGTCTACGCGGGTGTGTGTCTACGCGTGTGTGTGTGTCTACGCGTGTGTGTGTCTACGCGTGTGTGTGTGTCTACGTGTGTGTGTGTGTCTACGCATGTGTGTGTGTCTACGCGTGTGTGTGTGTGTACACGCGCGTGTGTGTATACGCACGTGTGTGTATACGCGCGTGTGTGTATACGCGTGTGTGTGTATACGTGTGTGTGTGTATACGTGTGTGTGTATACGTGTGTGTGTGTATACGTGTGTGTGTGTATACGTGTGTCTACACGTGTGTGTACGTGTGTGTGTATAAGTGTGTCTGTGTGTGTGTGTCTACGTGTGTGTGTATACGTGTGTCTACGTGTGTGTATACGTGTGCCTTGTCGCTGTGTCGACGTGTGTGTGTGTGTATACGTGTGTCTACATTTATCTGTGTGTACATGTGTCTGTGTGTACGTGTGTCTGTATGTACGTGTGTCTGTGTGTACGTGTGTGTGTGTATACGTGTGTCTGTGTGTATACGTGTGTCTGTGTATATACGTTTGTCTGTATGTAAACGTGTGTCTGTGTGTATACGTGTGTCTGTGTGTATACATATGTCTGTGTGAATAGGTGTGTGTGTCTGTATAGGTGTGTGTGTCTGTATAGGTGTGTGTGTCTGTATAGGTGTGTGTATGTATAGGTGTGTGTGTGTGTGTGTGTGTGTGTGTCTATGTGTGTGTGTACGTGTGTGTGTGTGTGTCTACGTGTGTGTCTGTGTCTAGGTGTGTGTGTGTGTGTGTTTGTGTCTACGTGTGTGTGTGTGTGTTTGTGTCTACGTGTATGTGTGTGTTTGTGTCTACGTGTGTGTGTGTCTACGTGTGTGTGTGTGTGTCTACGTGTGTGTCTGTCTACATGTGTGTGTCTGTCTACATGTGTGTTTGTGTCTACGTGTGTGTGTGTGTGTTTGTGTCTACGTGTATGTGTGTGTTTGTGTCTACGTGTGTGTGTGTGTGTGTCTGTGTCTGTCTACATGTGTGTGTGTCTGTCTACACGTGTGTGTATACGTGTGTGTGTGTGTATACGTATGTGTGTGTGTATACGTGTGTCTACACGTGTGTGTACGTGTGTGTGTATAAGTGTGTCTATGTGTGTGTGTGTCTACATGTGTGTGTATACGTGTGTCTACGTGTGTGTATACGTGTGCCTACGTGTGTGTGTGTATACGTGTGCCTACGTATACGTGTGTCGACGTGTGTGTGTATACGTGTGTCTACATGTGTCTGTGTGTACGTGTGTCTGTGTGTACGTGTGTCTGTGTGTACGTGTGTCTGTGTGTACGTGTGTCTGTGTGTACGTGTCTGTGTGTATCTGACGTGTGTCTGTGTGTATACGTGTGTCTGTGTGTATACGTGTGTCTGTGTGTACGTGTGTCTGTGTGTACGTGTCTGTGTGTATCTGACGTGTGTCTGTGTGTATACGTTTGTCTGTGTGTATACGTGTGTCTGTGTGTATATGTGTGTCTGTGTGTATATGTGTGTCTGTGTGTATACGTATGTCTGTGTGAATAGGTGTGTGTGTGTCTGTATAGGTGTGTGTGTCTGTATAGGTGTGTGTGTGTCTGTATAGGTGTGTGTATGTATAGGTGTGTGTGTGTGTCTACGTGTGTGTGTGTGTGTGTCTACGTGTGTGTCTGTGTCTAGGTGTGTGTGTGTGTTTGTGTCTACGTGTGTGTGTGTGTGTTTGTGTCTATGTGTATGTGTGTGTTTGTGTCTGTGTGTGTCTACGTGTGTGTGTGTGTGTCTACGTGTGTGTGTGTGTCTGTCTACATGTGTGTGTCTGTCTACATGTGTGTGTGTGTCTACGTGTGTGTGTCTGTGTACACGTGTGTGTGTGTCTGTGTACATGTGTGTATGTGTCTGTCTACATGTGTGTGTGTCTGTCTACATGTGTGTGTGTGTCTATCTACATGTGTGTGTGTGTGTGTGTGTGTCTGTCTACATGTGTGTGTGTGTGTGTCTGTCTACGTGTGTGTGTGTGTCTGTCTGTCTACGTGTGTGTGTGTGTGTATCTGTCTACGTGTGTGTGTGCCTACATGTGTGTGTGTGTCTACATGTGTGTGTGTGTGTCCACATGTGTGTGTGTCTACATGTGTGTGTGTGTGTGTACGTGTGTGTGTGTGGTCTCTGTGTGTGTGTCTCTGTGTATATATGTATATATATATATATATATGTATATATATATATATATATATATATAGTGTGTGTGTGTACGGAGGGATCAGGCCGGAGATGAAGAAATGTGTGTGGGGGGGAGCTGCTTACCTTACAGCCGGCAGCAGCTTCCTCGTGCAGGCCAGGAGACGGACCCTGCAGTCATCTGCTATGGAGGGGCGGGGATCGGACGGGAGCCGGACAGAGAGCATGTGGAGGGGGGGGGAGAAGCTGCAGGGAGAGCAGCACTTGGCATTTGGAGGGGGGGGAAGCTGCAGGGAGAGCAGCACGGGCACGTGGAGGGGGGGAAACTGCAGCAAGAGCAGCACGGGGCATGTGGAGGGGAGGTGAGTAGCACAGGGCATGTGGAGGGGGGGTGAGTAGCACGGGGCATGTGGAGGGGGGGTGAGTAGCACGGGGCATGTGGAGGGGGAGTGAGCAGCACGGGGCATGTGGAGGGGGAGTGAGCAGCACGGGGCATGTGGAGGGTGGAGAGCAGCACGGGGCATGTGTGGGGTCCCTCCTGCAGGGCGGGAGCCCCCCCTCGCTGGGCGGGAGCCCCCCCCGCTGCCCTCCGCCTCGAGGTGAGGCGGCGGTGCCGAGGAGCGTTGCAGGTGGCGCCAGGTAGGCTGGGCTTTGCTGTGAGGGTGGGTGGGAGAGGTGAGGCGGTGCCAAGGAGCGTGCGGCAAGGCCCGTGGGTATCTGTGTCAGCGGCTGGTGAGTGTGACCAATGAGAGGTGTGCGGGGGCGGGTGGGCCAAGGGAGCCATCTCATTGGCCTGAGGCAGAGTGACGGGCCAAAGGTCCAATGCGATTGCCCCTAGGGACAGGCCAGAAATGCAAACATACATACGACGGTTTGAGAAATATATAGATAGATATACAGATAGGACCATTGCATAGATATTTTGAACATTCAGTATCACAATAATTCACTAATTAGCAATAAGCAATAATAATAATAATAAAAAAATAAAAAAATGATAATCAATTGAATGGAAGTTAGTGCATCGTTACCTCTTATGTGGACTGTCATAGTTTCGATATGTTATTTAACATACAGTATGTCCAAATATTGGGACAAAGTACTTTTAATAACTTTACATTTCAACTATTTCAACAATTTTCAACTATTTCACTCATCCCTCTGTGTCTTCCCGGATTCTTCTGCTGGTATCCCTCTCATGGGGTTCTGCCTCAGTCTCCATTCAGGCCTTCGTGGATTCCGGAGCAGCCGGTAATTTCCTCTATCGTTCGCCAAGCAGAACGCAATTCCCCTTCGCTCGTTGGAGATTCCATTAGAGATGGTTTAGATCGATGGAAGACCCCTAGTACCCGGTACCATCACCCAGAAGTCTATCTTCCTGGTAGTGAATATTGGAGTTCTACATAAGGAGCTTCTCCGGTTTATTGTAATCAACTCACTGTAACGGATCGGGGGACTCGCGCTTCCCAGCGTGTCCCCGTCACCCCAGGTCCCACGGCAGCTAGCTGTCCCTCTTCCCTACATCCCCACTCTCTCTCCTCCTCCTCTCTGAGCCGTTCCTTCGTGGCACGGTCTGCACGCTCAGGCACACGTTTAGGGCACGCGTGCGGCCACCTCACTGAGCGCGCGCGCTCCCGAACGCTTGTCACTTACCGTGGGACACGCGCCCCTCTGCGTGCCTCCATCATCTCAGCCCTTACCGTACCTGGCTCCACCGCTCCTCCTTCCCTTCTGCCTCCCATGCCGAGCGCCTCCTCCGCGATACTCCCCTCATGCCTGGGTACATGCGCATAACAACCTTACAGAAGGCACGCGCACCCGCTCTAGTTATCAGCCGTCCCCAGGCACTGGCTCCGCCCCCCATCGGTTGCAGGCAATTACCCTGGATTACCTCCCAGTCACTTCCCCTGCTCTCACGGACCTATCACTGCAATTACCCAGTCAAACCTCTGCTCCACCCCTCTCCCCTATTGGCCCTTCTTCCCATATAACCCCACTCTGTCCTCTCAGTCCTTGCTCTGCATAGCTTTCCTTTAGCTCCTGTGTGTGCAGTGTCTATGCCTAGCTCCCTTGTCTGTTTCAGCTCTGGTTCCTGTCCCTGCCCCTGTTTGGATTCCTTTGGTTTGAACTTGAACTCTGCTTTGGACTTGACTACGCTGCTTTCTCCTGCCCTTGAACCCTGGCTTTCGGACATCACTATGCTGCTCTCTCTAACCCCTGAACTCGGGCTCTTGGACATTACCCTCTGACCTCTGGCACCCCGGACTCAGCAAGTATAATGTTAACTCTTACTCACCAGGCCCGGCAACGCAACTTACCACACTCCGGGCATGCCCTCACTGCTGTGGGTGTGTGTTATACGCTTACCCACCTCAGTACTGGGGACTGGCCAGGTCTGTGGGCATACAGGCGTTACTCTCACCCTCAGCACCTATAGTATTAGGTCTCCCTTGGTTGTGTTCCCACAACCCTACAATTGACTGGTTAATGGGACAAGTGACCGCCTGGGGCCAGCGATGTCATGGGACTTGTTTGGCTATACCTCGTCCAAGCTATGACTCACCGCTGGCATCAGTGTCTCTTCCCGATGGTCTTCCCCTCACCTGCCAGGATTTTGGGGATATTTTCAACAAGAACCAAGCTGAGGTGTTACTACCGCATCGGGTATTCGACTGTCCAATCGACTTGTTCCAAGGAGCCATTCCACCTTGTGGATGCACGTACCCCCTTTCGGAGTCAGAGACAAAGGCTACTTTTTATTTGTGGGAAAAAAGGATGGGTCTCTGCGTCCCTGTATAGATTGTCGGGGTTTGAACAAACTCACTGTCAGAATTGTTTTCCTATCTCTCTCATTCCAGAGCTATTCGACCGACTCCGTGGGGCCCCTATTTTCACTAAGTTGGATCAACGCGGGTCCTACAATTTGGTCCGAATTAAGGAGGGTGACAAATGGAAGATGGCGTTCAATACACGACATGGACGTTATGAATACTTAGTGATGTCATTCAGTTTGTGCAATGCTCCAGCTGTGTTCCAAGGCTTCATAAATGAGGTATTCCGAGATCTCCTCGATCAATTTGTGGTCATATATCTCGACGATATCCTAATTTTTTTCTTCTTCATGGTCCGAACATCGGGTTCAGAGGTTACGGGAACACGCTCTCTACGCCAAGCTTGAGAAAATACCAATTTGAACAACTTAAGATCTCCTTCCTTGGATACGTTATATCTGCCCAGGGTTTGAGATGGACAGAACCATGGTCTCAGCAGTGTTGTAGTGGCCCATACCGGAGGGTCTCAAACCCACTCAGCGCTTTCTCAGATTTAACTACTATAGAATGTTCATTAAAAACTTCTCCAAGGTGGTGAGTCCCAATACGGCTCGTATGAAATAGGGGATGAATCCCAAGAAGTGGACACCTAAAGCAGTAGAGGCCTTCGAGAGACTGAAGTCCACTTTCTCGTCGACCCCAGTCCTGGTTCATCAGGATCCCTCTAAGCCTTTTGTAGTGGAAGTGGATGATTTCGATGTGGCGGCTGGGGCCAACCTATCGCTATGTCAGTAGATTCAAGGGAGACTACACCCCCGCACCTTTTTTTCTAAGAATTTCTCCTCCGGTGAGAAAAATTACGATGTTGGGAACCGGGAATTACTTGTCGTAAAATAAGCTCTTCAAGAGTGGCAACATTTATTGCAAGGTACAACGCAACCCATCAATATATTAACAGATCATAAGAATTTTGAGTACATTGAAGGTGCAAAGAGAATCGGGACTTGACAGGCGACGTGAGCTCTCTTTTTTAAATGCTTCAATCTCATTATCTCCTTTCAACCAGGATCAAAAAATGTCAAAGTGGACGCACTGTCTCACAATTATCTTTGGAAGACTCTGGCGAGACGGAACATTCCACCATCTCAGATTATTTTGGCAGTTTCATCCGCTCTATTGCAATGGATTTCATAAGCACAGGTGCAGGATCCTAGGCCTACGTCCTCGCATAAATCCAAGTTATTCCCCCCCCCCCCCGTTTCGTAGTGTGGTGTGGCAGTGGGGTCATTAATACAAGGTGGCTGGTCAGCCGGGATTTAGGATTTCATAGAATGCCTCCTCTGGTGGCCAGAAATTCACAGAGATGTGAATGACTTTGTAGCTACTTGTGCTGTCTGCGCTCAAATAAAGGTACCATGGACTGCTTTGTGGGTTGCTTAATATTCTGCTGGTTCCTACCAGACCATGGACCCACCTGTCCAAGGACTTTATCATAAAGTTACTTCCATCTAAGGGTATGTAACAGGAGACCAAGTCTCACCAACACATTAATACCGGGACTCTGGATTGAGCACAACAAGTCGGGCAAAATAAATGTTATTTCCTTTTAAGACAAACACACATTTATTACACTTAATAAACACTTACTGGGTTGGGGAAATGAAAGAAAATGTCCACGGAACAAATGACTTGAAAACAAAGTCTCTGGGCACCCCTGCACGCATGCAATTGGGTGCGCGATTTGAGCTTTGCGACAATCCTTGGTTAGGGGCACAAATTGCCACACCTGTATATCTGCCGGAGGAAATCTGTCCGTTAAGTCCTTACAGGATTCATTTGGGAATCCTTAACTCAAACAAATTCTGGAAGAGGGGCGCAATCCTTGATTACGATGTAGTTAACCCCTCACACTCAAGAACCGCTGACGCTGTACTTGGACGGATCTGGTGAATCTCAGGTGAATCTAACTAGAACTGGGCTGCAGGCATTTTTATAGGGTTAAGGGTTCTATCTCTAACATACCCAGCCAATCCTCCCATGGTAACAACTTTTCCCACCTCTCCCAGACTTGCCAGTAGCATATAAAAAGGGCAGAAGTTGCTTCCCGGTTTGCTAAGAGCATGTGCTAACTTGACACCTAAGCTGCTTAGCATACCAGGCCAAACCCCTTACCTAGCGACAGTAAGTCTGGGGTTTGGCTACCCAGGTGTAGAGGGAGAAAGGGGGTGGCCTGGAATTAAAGGGGTTACACCCCATTTTGCCATACCCTGACCTCACCCGGGAGTCAAAGGGTTAACTGGGCTAAGACCCAGAACAGTGATTTAACCCCTGTAATGACATGTACATGTGTATTCCCCTGTTCCCCTGTCCCATTGTAATGTCTGGTTTAATCAGTGTCTGCATCACACACATACTAGAATCCATCCGGGAGCACAAGGGTTAATAGTCCTTTAATGATTATAGCTCTTTGTGAAATTTTCCCGCCTTTTCAGGCACCATTTTGCAGGTCCCCATTGGCCGCCATTAGGGCTCCATGCATTCTAATGGAGAATCTTGTTGTTTTAGTCCTGCTTCCTGTAAAGACCAGCAGGTGGCGTCCGAGAGGGAGAGCGGCGGTTTCCCATTGAAAGTCGATGGGCCCTTTGACTTCAAAGGAGGTTCCTCGAGGTAACTTTTGAAGAACAAGTTGGCTGCCGTCCAGACCGCAAACCGCAAAGCGGATACATTTTCAATAGGAGAGCTTTGATCACTTACAAGTCAAGGTCAACGTCAAGTGGCGTGGGAATAAACAGTTCTAGGACCCCTAGGAATAAAATTATTTTTGTCCCTAGTTCCTAGGCTTCCCCCCACTTGACCACAGCCAGGTCCCCAAATCCTGAACCCCCGATAAGGGTCGAACCGAGAAGAACGGGTCGCGCCATAGGCTTTGCCGGCGGCGGCAGAAACAGCTCAGGAAAATGACTAAGTGTGAAATGCTGTATTTTGGTACTCCATATCTCCGGTTCCGGAGGGCCCAGCGGATCAAGGTTTGGGGTATCTGCAGTCACTGCTCCGGCATCACTGCAGAACCATCCTTGACCCTCCTGGACCAACCCGACGGAGTATGGACCCCCTTAAAAATTCGGGACTTTTCCCATAGACTTCAATGGCGGAGAAACCCCATTGACTTCAATGGCGGCAATTTACCATTGAAAGTCTATGGCGGAGAAACCCGTTGTTTTCAATGGGGATTTAGTGAAAAGCTGAGATTTCTTTTTTAGCGGAGATTTTTGTATTAAAATGGAAAATGATTTAATGTGCATTTGTGTATCTCCGGTTCCGTAGGTCGTAGCAAGTCGCTTTTTGGACCATATGGTGTCCCAGTTCCGGCCATGAGAACTGGGAAGTTTGGTTCTGCTAGACCCAACAGAACCGGATATTTTAATACGTTTATGTTTTATGTTTAAGACTGTGTCCCAATGTATGGACAAAGACCCAGAGGAAATTCCTTTGCATACCAGGATAGCAGATGGCCCTAGAGGTGACCCAATGTCTAGGACTTAAGTATTGTTCAAAGGGTTTTGTCACCCTCCCTGTTTATTTGAGGGCGGAGAAGGCTCAAACCAGAGCAGTTTTTAAGTGTCCCATTAATCACCTTCCAACAAAGGTTTTCCTGCCAGAGATCCAAATGGGTAGACTGGCTGGCATTCCATTTGCATATTTGGGGCTACAGAAATGAGACCCCAGAGTTCTACTGTGCCTGTGCCAGCTAGCAGGGGGGCATGTACTAAAATGTGTTCCCACATCAAAGATTGGCTGGAGGTAATTGAAAACCAATCACACGTACTTAAGGTTAAGGATAGAGGGACAAAAGGTTTATAAACTGCTATCCCCTATATACCCTTTGTCTTCGTTTGCTGATATGGTTACCTGATATCACCTGAATGATTACCTGATTGCTGAAGAGAAATGCTACATAAAACTTCTCATTCCCCAACAGTAAGTGTACTTCTTGTCTGTTACTGTATTATTCGTGTGTTCACCTATCCAAAGGAATAAAATCACTTTATTATATCTTAAGCCTCGTTCAGTTCAAACCCAGTTATTTTTGTGTAATATTAATAGACCTGTGTAGGCTATCGTCACACCAGGGTTGATAGCCCATACTTAGCATACTTCCGATATCTGGTACTTTGCAATAATCCGGCCACCATAACACCTAGGGTGTCTGAGGCTTTTCAACTCTGGACTTCTCTAGACACTGGGGCACAAACTCAGCAGGGTGCCCATTGAAGTATGGCGATGAAAAATTCCTCAGCTCATTCATCCTTAACATATTGACATGTTAATGGATTCATTGTCGGTCTTACAGGAAAGGGTTCCTGCCTTTACATTTTTAAACATAACTGAAACACATTTTATTTTTATACTGTATGTACTTTCTGTATGTGTGGGTGATATAAAAACAACATGTATGTGAATGTTACATTCTCAACTATCTGTATTCCAAAAATTAGTGCTAGCTCCTTTCTAACAAAAGTTAGCTACTTAATGGAATAGGCTGTGATGTGGTTTGCGGTTTGAGCTATGGCATACAATGTATCACTGCTTGCCGGAATTGGTAACCGCAGAAGCACTCCACCACTTGACCTTAATTGGTTAACGAGACCGCAGGATACATTGTTTCATTTCTGCCAATTCAACTAGACCGCAAAATACTTATCCACTTGAGTTTGTGGTTAAGACTTCCTCGGTGGGTTTTGCGGTTTAGGAAGTGATACAGAGCTTCAATGGAGCTGCTTACCACAGGCACACATTCAATTAACGCTTGGCACAGCGCTAGAAGCTCCCCCTTGTGTTGCGAATACAGTTTGCACATTCAACATACACACATAGGACTGCAGCTAGTTTCTGAGCTGCAAAACAGGAACATTACAGTTGATGTATAGGGGAAACATGGCATTGTGGTGACCAACAATTAACCCTTTCATCCCCAACAAGCTTTAGGGGTAACCAGCCGGGTATGAGACCTTTATTTTGTACCAATCAGGAAGTCCCCACTGCCTTCGAAATTCTGAAATTTTCACCAAGGAGATATTACGCCTTCATGGTATTCCGACTGAGATAGTCTCTGACCATGGCTCCCAGTTGTGACGGTGAGGGTGTAATCGGACTCTCAAGTAAAGTTTTAGCCCGTTTGGCTACATCTGATCCATGTTTTGGGGTTCAAGAGTGTCAGCTCTTGAGCCCGAACGCTGTACTGGCATCATGTATAATTAGGTGACAATAAAGATGTTATGTGTTTTTGCCTTTCCAGGAATGCCAGCAAGCAGGGATTGCTAAGGTATGAATTTCAAAGGGGGGGGTTTGCAGAGAAAGTGTTGTCTGAAAGTGTTTAGGTAGTCGGGGTCCAGGGTTGCTGGATACCCCAAAAATGTACCCGAGAATCATGCTTGATTGCTGGATACATATAGGCACATTGTCCGGCAATATCTTCCCTTGAAAACGCTTGCGCGACTCACCGCTAGGGTTCCCTGCTTCAGCACAGCCCAGAAAGGTAAATGGTGCAAAGGGAAGAAAAGTGTCTGTGGTGAAAATGGGCGTAATCAGCACATTAATAAAGGCAGTGTGCTCAGCTGGTTACCCCTATTTCGTATTGGGTTGAAGGGGTTAATTTTATATGCTGTTCCCATGTACCATTTCCCCTCTATGCATTGTTGTCCCCTTTTTGCAGGCTAGTCTCTACCTGCAGTGCTGAATAACAGGAGCCGTTCCATTAAGACTGCTAATTTAGGAACGGAGTGAGCCAGCACCCTGATTTTTGGTGTGCAGTCTCAGTGTAACCCCCCAAGCACACACATATTAAAAATATAACTTTGTCATAAGTGAAACATATATTTTTGATGAAGTGCCTTTCTGTTGCAGTTTTAAAATGTACAGGCAGGATGCTATTTTTTCTGCCTGCCTTTGTAATACATTAAGGAACAAATGTTATGCATACATGAGTCCCCTGTTGAGGCGATGCCTATGGGTCTGGGGGATGAAAGACCCCAGAGTCTTAAAAGTGTGACTTAACCGAGATGTTTCTGAGTAGCAGATCCTGTTACTCATCCTGGATATTTCACACCTTGGGACCAAACTCCAGACGTTGCTTCCCCAGAAATGAGTGGCCCCTTTTTACTCAGCAGTGCTACCAAGTTGCTTACTGAGCATGCTCAGAGTTACCTGGGCTGGCTGTAGGATTTTCCCATGTGACATGGCAGGCTCTGATAGGAGGAAGATAATTCCTTGCCAATGGGATGAGGCTAATGTAAAACGCCAAGGGCCCCGTCCTTAAAGAGGCCTGTAACCCTCATTCCTGTGTTGTTGTTTTTTTTACCTGATTTCTTCAAGTGGATAAGATCTAAGTACAGCGGCTACGATTCCAGAACGCAAGGGGTTAAAAACATCGCAACAAGGAAACTAGCCCTGCTTCAGGATTTCGTTAGCCCTGGGGATTCCAGAACGAACCCCAAAGAACAAGAAAAGACTTTGCACTTTCACAGAAGATTGGGCTGTCAATTTGCGCCCTTGCAAAAGGACTGCATTTTAAAGGACAATCTTCTGGTGCTTTTCACCTTTCTGGACATTCTATCCCGTTTCTCTATTCAGTAAGTGTTTTTATTTAGTGTATTCTAAGGTTGCCGTGTGTCTGTCTATCAAGGAAATAAATGACAATTTATTTTGCTCAAATTGTATGCTCAATTGGGATCCACAAAATATAAATGTGTTAATAGTTGTGCCCATCGTGACAGTGTCCCTGTAACTATAAGGGTTCCCTAGGTTCGTGGGGATACAAAGTTACTGCCCAGGTCACCCAGAACCTATATAGGGGTTCATGGGTTCTCTAACATAGATATTTGTGAGGGAATTTTTTAGTCTAAGTCTATTTGATAGTGTGGGGAATATAGGCTAATAGGTAATAAAGTCCAGGCTTTTAATCTATTCCCAATACCCAGAGACTTAAGATATATAACATTATTTTTATTAACATTGTTTTAATATGGCATGTACTGTAGTGCATGGTAGTTTGAGTTGGGACTTTCAGAACCAATGTGGTACCACAGGTACCATTGGTGCCAGTAAGTCTACTCAGACATCGGACATGAAAGCAACAGAGGATGCCAGAGGTGTGAAGAATATTTGTGCAGGAGGGCTAGGCTCAAGTACCCACATCCAGGTATGAATGGAAGTCCTCCAGACTACAATTTGCCCCACCAGACTTGAAGGAGCCTAACCCAGTGGGTGCCATCTGAATAGCAAGTGGCTAAGGTGGCAAATTTGCACATGCCCTTGGCTGATTCAGAATCCATGCTTGCCTGGCTTCACAAGACTGGCTTTGCTCTGATTGTCTGACCAGAAAGTTCCCATGCTGTGATTGGCTGTAGTATATGGTGAATGAGTTCCAAAATACTATAAGAATCCCTCAGCCAATCAGTTCGAGATACAGTATTCTAGGTGCCAGAAGTTAAGCAGGAAATTTGAAACTACCAAAAGATGCCTCTGCGCGAATAGCACAGCACCAGCTTCAGAAAAACCAAGACAATATATTTTCTAAGTCCACTTTTTGTTGCCAAGTTCTGAGAATTGACCGTAGCAATCGTGGCTGGGATTGCAAGACAATTTTCATTCATTTGGAGTAAGTCCCGATCAAGGTAAAACTGTTTTAGGGTGCACAGCAGCTAGGGAGGTCTAGTTCTTTACCCCAGTTCCCCAGTAAGTGTGTCTTTTCTTAGGTAGTTTGTGTTCCATTGTGTATATGCCTATTTATGCGAATAAATCACAATTTATCTTACTTTACCTGTTTTGCTCAATGTATGATCCTGGTAAAAAGGTGGAAATGCCTGGACTCCTGTGACAAAAGTTTATTGCCAAATTTTGGAGAGCATTCTGCAAATTAATGGGGATCTCACTCAACTTCTCGTTGTCACACCACCCTCAGTCCAATGGCCTCACGGTGAGGACCAATCAATCCTTTGAGCAATTTCTATGTTGCTTCATCTCTGAAAGTCAGGATAACTGGGTGAATCTTCTTCCTTGGGAAGAATTTGCATGGAACTCATTGAGAGGCGACTCTACACAAAAGTCCCCATTCTTCTGTGCCTATGGGTACCATCCTTCTGCCCTTGCATCGTATTTCTCCCATTCCAAAGTTCCTGTGGCGGATGACAAGGTGCAGGAGCTACAGACTCTGTGGAAGAGGATTCATGCAAACCTGACTAAAGCCTCTCTTTAACAGAAGGATCATGCGGATAAGCGTCTGCTGCAAGCTCCGCAGTTTCAGGTTGGAGACCATATCTGGCTATCTACCAGGAAAATCCATCTGAAGATTCCTTCACTGAAGCGAAGGCCCAGGTTTATAGGTCCCTATAAAATTGCGAAACAGGTAAATCCGGTCGCGTTTAAATTGGAGCTACCGGATACCTTAAGGATTCCTCCAGTCTTCCATGTGTCACTACTAAAGGCGGTGGTCCAAAACATCTTCTCAGCTGCTTCCACCCTTCCAGGAAGGGTTCTGGTGGATGGTCAAGAGGACTATGTAATTCGCCAGATTCTGGATTCCTGTAAATCTCGAGGTAGTCTCCAGCACCTAGTAGCTTGGAAGGGATACTGTCCAGAGGAGAATTCCTGGGTGAAGGCTGGGGATGTTCACGCTTCCTCCTTGAAAAGCCCATATAAATCGACCGGCAATCATTTCTGGAGGGGGGGTGGTGGTTATGAGGTTTGGCAAAATCCTTTCTGGGTTTTCAGGTTCCGGATTTTGCTCTTGCTCGCTCTCTGTGACCAAATCGTCCATCTTTGTCTCTGTCAAAATGACAGCCCTCTGAGCAGGAAGTTGCCGAGCAAAGTTTCAGTTCATGCTGAGTTCATGCAACATGCTTATTCCTATTTTCTTCCACGATACCAGACCCGGCTCACGTATCTTGACTATCCTTATCTTCAGCCTGCATTGACCTCTACACCCACACTGACTACGCAATTCTACAGCCAGCCCTGACCTTTCGACCTACGACGCACTACTCTATCAGGACTCTGTCCCTTGGTTCAAGTTGGTTCTTTCACCTTCCTACCTCAGCCCTGCGGGTCTGCTTCCTGCTTGAGACGAGCATTGTTACGAAAGGACATGGGGTCATCCCTTAAAGTTGGAGGAAAGGAGATTTCACCAGCAACCAAGGAAAGGGTTCTTTACAGTAAGGACAGTTAAAATGTGGAATTCAATGCCCATGGAGACTTAGATGCCAGATACAATAGATTTGTTAAAGTTGGACATCTTTTTTGAAAGGAAAGGTATACAGGGATATACCAAATAAGTAAACACGGGAAGGATGTTGATACAGGGAGTAATCTGATTCTTGGAGTCAGGAAGGAATTTATTTTTCCTCTGAGATATCATTGGATGATATTTCACTAGGGTTTTTGTTTGCCTTCCTCTGGCTCAATATACTGTAAGTACGGATACAGGATGAAGTATCTGTCTAAATTAACATAGGTTGAACTTGCTGGACGCATGTCTTGTTTTAACCTCATCTACTATGTAACTATGTAATTATGAATGTTATATATTTTGACTGGCTGTGGGATCTTGGCATATAAGTTTGCAATGTTTGCAGCATGTGTTGTTGCATGGTCTCGTGCCATTAACAGAATCCTCCTGTTGCTCACAGACTCACAGCTACAGCATTGCTACTTAATTCGCTAATTTAAACCAAATCTAAATTGCAGAATGTACATTTTTGGTGGTAATTTCCCTTCTCTCACTCTATTTGTGTGTTAATTCCACAGTTTAATGAGTGACCTATAAAACCTTTGTATTTGTGTTGCTAACCTGTACCCTTAAACGAACACACTATTATTTCAATAGCACCTTCCTTGACAACTTCTGATCATTGTCAGGGAAAGTCCTTAGAAGTTAAAGACTGTCATTTTAGAAAGGAGCGTTCTTTCACCAGATATTTCCAAGTGATATATCACACTTAATCAAGCCCCTGCTAGCCTTCTATGTCTCTTCAGAGAGCTGTTGCCATTCTCATTCATCAAAGAGTCTTAGTAAAGCAGGCAATCCATCTGATCCATGGCCTTAAAGTCTCTAATGTGATATTTCATGTGGTACATGTCTGATTTGACCTTATTACTTTGAAATGCAACGCAAAGGACACAGGGACATGGAATCTTGTCAAAGAAAGCTGCGGTGTGTGGCACCCCTGTCCTTCCCAGCTGCTACCATGTTTGTCATGTTAATGAGAAATCATGTAAACTTTTCTATAAACTTTCAAGTTCACACAAGCCTCCTAAGATTTCTTTTTCTACTTTATCTCTACCATCTACCTTTGAATCAATGACTTGTCAACAAATTATTTACATTAACATTCAGAGTGAGGTTATTTTGTGCCACTCTTATAGCTAATTTCCATGTCAAGACAATGCGGTCTCTGTGGGATGATAAGGACATTTTTCAAGTTCCTTTCATGTACTTGAAATACCAGAGGGGCACATTGTTTTTTGTTGCTGTGTATTCGTTTACTGCCATTTTAAATACTTAATGTAAAGGTGGAAGTTATTTCACAGCTGTTAATACCAATATGCCTATTGTATTGTATGTCTTTATTGATATAGCGCCATTAATGTACATACAGTAGCGCTTCACAGTAGTAATACATGTGGTAATCAAATAATTAACAGATAATATAAATAACAGGTCATGGGAATAAGTGCTTCAGACATAAAAGTAATATTAAGGAAGAGGAGTCCCTGCCCCGAGGAGCTTACAGTCTAATTGTTAGGTTGGGAGAACATAGAGAGACAGTAGGAGGGAGTTCTGGTAAGTGCGTCTGCAGGGGTCCAAGGTTTATGTATCGTGTTCAGAATATCCACAGTGCTATTCATATGCTTCTTTAAGCAAGTGTGTCTTAAGGTGGGTCTTAAAGGTGGATAGAGAGGTTGCTAGTTGGGTACTGAGGGGAAGGACATTCCAGAGTTGTGGGGCAGTCGGTGAAAAAGGTTTAAGGCGGGAGAGGACTTTAGATACAAAGGGGGTAGAAAGAAGACATCCTTGAGAAGAACGCAAGAGTCTGGATGGTGCATAAGAAGAAATTAGGGCTGAGATGTAAGGAGGGGCAGAAGAGTGTAAAGCTTTAAAAGTGAGTAGAAGAATGGAGTGTGAGATGCGGGATTTGATCGGAAGCCAGGAGAGGGATTTCATGAGGGGAGATGCTAAGACAGATCTAGGAAAGAGTAGAGTGATTCTGGCAGCAGCTTTAGGATAGATTGTAGGGGAGACAGGTGAGAGGCAGGAAGGCCGAACAGCAGGAAGTTACAGTAATCAAGACGGGAGAGAATGAGGGCCTGAGTCAGAGTTTTAGCAGTCGAGCAACAGAGGAAAGGGCGTATCTTTGTTATATTGCGGAGGAAAAAGCGACAGGTTTAAGAAATGTTTTGAATGTGAGGGACGAATGTGAGAGAGGAGTCGAGTGTGACCCCTAGGCAGTGTTCTTGGGCTACTGGGTCAATGATCGTAGTTCCAACAGTAATGTGGAAGGAGGTAGTAGGGCCAGGTTTGGGAGGAAGAATGAGGAGCTCTGTTTTAGCCATGTTGAGTTTAAGGCGACGGAGGGCCATCCAGGATGATATAGCAGAGAGACATTCAGAAACTTTTGTTTGTACAGCAGGTGTAAGGTCAGGTGTTGAAAAGTATATTTGTGTGTCATCAGCATAGAGGGGATAATTAAACCCAAAAGATGTTATTAGGTCACCTAGAGAGAATGTGTACAGAGAAAATAGAAGAGGTCCCTGGACAGAGCCCTGGGGTACCCCCACAGAGAGATCAATAGAGGAGGAGGAGGTGTTAGCAGAAGAGACACTTAAAGTATGATGGGAGAGGTAGGATGAGATCCAGGATAGAGCTTTGTTACGAATACCAAGAGTATGGAGAATGTGAAGGAGAAGAGGGTGGTCCATGGTGTCAAATGCTGCAGAGAGGTCGAGTAATATGAGCAGAGTGTAATGACCTCAATACAAACTGTGTACAAAGTACTCGATCAAAACAATTGAAAATAAGTCTAGGAATGTATAAATATTGTATTTTATCATGGCTCTCTATGTGGTGGAAACTATAGGTACTTTTTTAAATTCAGCAACTTTTCTTAGGGATCTAGAAACTCAATATATAGTGATTATGAAATTATTAGGAATGTCTGGGATACTAATTGGGATGGGATATATGCTTTCCATGCTGTATTTCTTTATTTAAAGTGTATTTATTATAGTTTACTGTAGATATCAGATAATTGTATTTGCTTACGGTTTCCATACCCTTTTTCAAACACTACTGTGCATTATACATTTGTAAACCAATATACAGTAGGTGACATTCTACATCCTTTATTGAACTGCGCCCATTTGTCCCAAAATGACTGCACCCACATAAGACCCGACTCATGTACAGTAGAGTAATTACTCAACCAGAGCAATAAAACTACAGTAACTGAGCTAAGGCTGTGGGATCACATGTACTGTCCAAACCTTTTTTGGATGTTGGAATTTGATTATATTTCATGAGCCAAAAGATATTCCAATGTCATAATACATAAGATGTATATATTCAAAGAAATTACAGTTAACAAGGCTGCAGGCAGCATGTTTCTTGACAGAGCCTGGTCCTTTATTATCACCTTTAACAAAATCTAAGAACAGTTGTGACAGTAGGGGTAGCTGGGGAACCTAATAAAGAGAAATCCCAGCTATTTACCCCTAAAAAAAGTTTAACTTGGCTGTCCTGTTAATATTTCATACAGCCAAATGTCTTTAATATCTGGGGAAGAACAGGGAATGTGTAAATGTACCCCATATCTGTAAGAATGTATTTCAAAGCTTATATTCTTTCTTCCCTGTGAAAATCCTTCCCCCAGTTTAGAAAGCCGGCATTGTCTTATGATGTGATTTGGGCTAGCTGTGTGTAATTCTTAGTCCTGTCTTTTACAAAATTACCTTATGTCTGTATTTATGCCTGTGTTAGCAATTCCTCCCATCTTAAATACTTGGTATTGTGTGGTGAAGAAATGAACATGTCAGCCCTGCAAATGTAAATTATGTTATGTGCCTATTCCTATCATTGCTATGGAGGGAGTTTCTGTAATCCCTTTAGCTGAACTGCTCCATAGAAAAGATATGATCAGAACAAAGGTAGGGTACTAGTTAATAGAATCAGTTACCAGGTCTAAGCCCCAGGCACTCTTTCTCTTGGCTGGCTACACTTGCTCATGTTAAAGGATAGCCATCAAGGGGTATATAAGGAACAGTGCTGATCAGAGCAGGAGACTATCATGGGGAGAGACCATGGAGACCATCACAGAGACAATCTGGGAAGGAGTGTGGAGACTATCTGAGGGACACTCTGGGAAGGAGTGTGGAGTTCGACCTTGACCAGCTGGAGATACATGTCAGAGTGGCTGCTGTGTGTTCAGCACTCTGATATCCTGAAGCAGAGAAGTAGACAGGGGAAACCCATTTGAAGAGGGTACCTCCACCTAGGAAAGGTAGATATCATTCCCAGGACCCCCGTAAGTGTGTATATTTTTGTATTTTGTATTCTTGTGTGTTTCTGAGGTCTTATCCAAAATAAACCTCATTTTTTTTTCACTGACTTGTTTTGCCCTGTGACTGATCCCTTAAATATAAATGGTGTTAAAAGACCTGGTCTACCATGACAACAGTATATTGACCCACCGATTTTAAAATATAATGAAGATTTATAAGGGTTTATTAATTAAACTGCGATTGTACCGATCAGGGCACTATTATACGAAAACTGCCATTGACGTCAATGAGAGTCTCCATCTGATAGTGCTCCAATCAGCATTAAATCAGTTTAATGAATAACCACCATAGAGATCAATTGTACTGATCAGCCCCAGAGAATCCATCACTAGCGGGACTAGTATACATACTCTAATTGTTCCTTAATAAATTTACAGGGAAAACATAAATAAAGACCGGCGCCTTAGAAAATAAGTCCAACAAATATCCAGATACAATGGCAAGAGCTATGCTCCTTGTGGGACAGTCCTGTTCATCCGGATCAAACTTGTAACTTTGTGGAAGGCATCTGAGATATAAGGAATAAAACACAAAGATATTAAATAGTGTATACTGCTGTAACTATAGGACAAACTAACATATAACACTAATGAACAACACTGACTAACAAAAGAGTTAAAAAATTGCTTACTGGAAGCAATGGAAAACATATGGAAATGTGTTTATTTCACCTTTGCAGTTAGTCAATATGGTGAAAACCACCATGGCCAATCATAGAAAGAGGCAAAATAGGTATTTGCCTACATAAGAGAAGAAAAGAACTTAAAACCAAGCATAAAAATATACGCTTATAAGCACGTATCAGCGCTATGAGGGAGTGATGACTGAAGTCACCATGATAGTACTTACCATCAGCAATCTCCAAACTTCATGACGTCATAGGAAGAGAGAGTACTGTCACGGAGACTTTGGTTACCACTCACATGTCCACTAACACGTGCATTTGTATCCTTCCTTTTAAGCTCTTTACTTCTCTTACGTAGTGGGAGCAGTGTGTGGTCAATATGGTTCCTTTGTTTGCTCAAGTCCCAAGCTTCATTTATTTAACTTCTGTGTAAACTACTTTGTTACTTTAAATAACATTGTATTTCATGGTACTTATCTTTATAAATATTATGTGAGACTTTCAGGTATTAATTAAAAATGTATTAAGCATACCATATCATACGGAACATTTTAATTTTGCTCATATATTAGAGGGGCATTAAAATGGAATTTCTCCTACACTACTGTATAGAAAAGTCTCGAAATAGTGCTGGCCAAACTACTAGTGATGCAGGACAAGTAAGAATGATGATAATTTATAGCTGTGCAGTGGAAAATGTGAAAGAAGCAGGGTAAGCCAGGGCTTGCCCTCTCAGTAAGCACGCTCAACATGAATTCCGAGTTACTGTATATTTTCCAGAGTACTGTATAAAGTGACACCCTTCAATTGTTTTAGGGACCAAAGATGCACAGCAATTCAAAGCAGAGCGCTACTACACTAAAGTTATTTCCCCCCCTTTCCATGCTATCTCCCAGCAGATCAAACAGCATACTGTGCAGAAAAGTTAAATTAAATGAATTGCAAATACACAGCACAAACACGTTTGGTATTTATGCACCATTAGTCAAAGAAAAACTTCTCGATTTGTCTTTGATACTGTACATATCATGCAGTTTATTTTGCCCCACTGTTGTTCCACTGTGTCTTTGAGGTATTGGAATCTAAGTATCAAGGCAAAGAAAAGTTTTTTTTTAATGCATACCGTAACAAATCACTAAATATAATTTTTTTGCACCGCATTTTTTAAGAAACTGTTTGCACCTGCATTATAATTAAGAAACATTTTGAATCATGTTTGAATAGAGGATTTAAATCATTAACCAAGGATTTTTATACCCCATTCCTGTAGGACCTAGTGGATTTTTGAACACTACACTGTATTAAAATGTGTGGTTGTGCAGGGAGGTTGTGCCGGGCGAGCGCATCGCCGGAGATCAGTGGGGAGTGAGCGCTCAGGGCGCTTCCATATTGATTTTGCATACGCAGATAGGTCCCCGTTGCAGCGGCCATTAGATAGGGTGTCGCACATGCGCAGAGAGAGCTGCAGGGTGGCCATTAGTCAGCGAGGGCTCCGCGGGGACTACAGCCCCCAGAATGCAGCAGGGCTGATAACCACATGGCGCGAAACCAGCCAATAGCATTGCAGCATTCCCCTGCTCTGAGAGTTGCTACATTTTGCACACTGTAGCCACGTCAGTCAGAGATGGGACAAGGATGGGGTAGGTTGTGAGTGCAGGGGACTGTGGCTCCTGCACTAGGCCAGATACCCCCTATTACGCCCCAGCTAGGCCCCGACTCATCTCAGTTTGTGGCTTCTATAGGACAGGCCCCCTTAGATAGGAACACTGCCCCACTTTGTGTCCATAGTGTCAGGGACACAGCAGAAGCTGTGCAGCAGTTGCGGCCTTTGGTCTGGAACAAGACCATAACTGAAAATCAGAGACTATCTGCAGGGTGGGACACTCCAACTGGATACCACCCCACGTGGAGGTAGACTCATCGTGGATGATGCCATTGCTGGATCATTGGATCCTGTATTTCTCTCTGTCAGCACGCCCGGGTGCTGGAGCACCCGGTAGGTACCTCACCTCATACGTGCACCAACTATGCATCTACTCTAATGAGCAGCATTGTCTCACACACTTGGGAGGGTGGTTGACTCTGTGGACACCAGGGTGGTTGGGTGCCAAGGGACCCCTCAGTAGAGTGGAGGGGCAAATCCTACAGGGGTGTGGACACAGTGTTGGGAAAAGCACGGTGAGGGTTACGGCCCTGTGAGGCTTATATGTTCTGTAGTGTCATCATCATATTATTCTGTGCAGTAAAACCTGTTATATTACACTGGTGTGTGGTTATCATATTGTCCTGCACAGGGTTATCCCACATTTTTAGGATCCCACGCAGATGGAGGCACAGTTGTCAGCCGGATCAGGTACACCCCAGGCTCCCCGCAGCAGAGGTTCAGACCTCCTTTGAGCCACAGGTAATGCACCACATACAGTACTCTGTAGTTGCCTTATCTCCCAGGGGGTGGGGGATAGTGCGCTGCATATGTGTTGCTTATATCTTTCTCAATTGAACTAACTGACATTTTCCTATTCTCAAGAAAGAATTTAAGTCAAATACATGCAAGTTGAAAAATGATTTATTAGATTTTACATCAACAAAAAAAATCAGCATGTTAGTGATGGGCTAGATATAGAACTGTTTATAAATAGTATTGAGTTTACCTACTATAATACAAAATAAAAATGAATACATGCCTATGAGATTTTCTTTTGAGAACTACGACCTACACAAACGACAGTACCATAGTGGTTTTGAAGAGTTAACTGATTATTAAGTATAATTTTTTATAACCTTCTGTTTACATTTTTATTGGGCGTCATTCACGGAAATTAAAATCTGCAAGTTCTTTCAGTTGCGCATCCGTCTCAAAAAGACAGATTCAATTTTTCACTGAAAATCCAATTAGAGAGAAAGAGAACTGTGCTTAAAAAGGACCCCATATGCTAATGGTATATGCAAAGTGTATTTAAATGATTCACCCCAAACCTTCTAAAAGGATTCATATAAAAACTATATTGACAAACCTAAGGCACCCTGTGAGTAAGGGAGTACTGGTGTCAAGCCTAACAGGATCAAAACCCACAACCTCTGCTATTCTGGGCAACAGCTCTAGCATTCTGAGCTCAACCAGATGCTGGGTAGTATCACTGTCACAGCATACCTGAGCTCGACTTCTCACTGCACACACCTGTAGCCCCCCCCCCCCCCCCCCCTGGCTTCCTTTAAAATCAGACTGCTTCTACTTACTGGTTGCCAGATAGGCAGGGGCGGAGTGTATCACAGCTGTGGAGTAATTGGCTGCATTAAACCCTCGAGTGCTCCTGGTATTACGGTGCCAATGTAAAGTGGGAAAAGTGACGTCCTCTGTTGCGTCACGGGATGTGGTGTGGGGGCAGAGTCTAGGTCCGGTCCTGGTAGGAGTACTGCAGTGCTTGCGTGAGGGGTGTCACCCAACGTGACACGGGACGCATCACGGGGCGGGACCGATGTCAATCCCCTTAAATGGACCAGTTACTGCAGCTTCCCTCTGGTGATCTTGGAGTCCAGAATGATCTGGACCTAGTATTCCTTCTGGCCGTCAACCAGGAGAAGCTCAGGAGGAGAGGACGAAGTACGGAACTGGGAATCCTGGATGAAGGGCTTGAGGAGAGGTGTGGAAGACCGAAGGAATCCTAATGGAAGCTGGCAACTGTAGCCAGTAGGACACTGGATTGACCTTCTCAATGACAGGAAATGGGCCAATAAATCGGGGTGCCAATAAAGGCCGACTGGCCTGCTTCTTCTGCATGGAGACTGCCTTTCTGAGATTCTCCTAAATCTTTCTCCATGACTCTTGAAGGTGCAGAATCCTATTGTCTGCTGCTGGTACCTCAGATCCAGGTCCTGCAGTAGGGAGAGCTGAGGGATGGAAGCCGAAATTAGAAAATAATGGTGATTCCTGAGATGACTCATTACACAGATTGTTATGAGAGAATTCGACCCAGGGCAGGAAATCTACCCAGTTGTCCTGGGTATCAGAAATGAAGCAGCAGATGAACTGTTTCAGTGACCAATTCATCCACTCCGTCTGACCATTAGTCTGAGGATGATAGCCGGAAGAAAAGTGAAGGGAGATCCTAAATTGTTTGCAGAAGGCCTGCCAGAACTTTGAGATAAATTGTGAGCCTCGATCTGACACAATGACTTGGGGGACCCCATGAAGGCAGAACACCTGCTTGATAAAAATTTTTGGATAGTTTGAAGGCATTGGTGTAGAGGGAGAAAGGGGGTGGCCCGGTATTAAAGGGGTTGCACCCCATTTGGCCACCCCTGACCGCACCAGGGAGACAAGGGGTTCACTGGACTGAGGTCCAGAAATGTGATTTAACCCTTTTTATCACCTGTAAATGTATTTTCCCCTGTTCCCCTGTTCCATTGTAATGTCTGTGTTAATCAGTGTCTGCATCACACACACACTAGAATCCATCCGGGAGCATAAGGGTTAATAGTTCTTTAATGATTATAGCTCTTTGTGTAGTTTTCCCGCCCTTTCAGGCACCATTTTGCAGGTCCCCATTGGCCGCCATTAGGGCTCAATGCATTCCAATGGAGAATTGTTCTGTTTTAGTCCTGTTTCCTGTAAAGACCAGCAGGTGGCATCCGAGAGGGAGAGCGGCGGTTTCCCATTGAAAGTCAATGGGCCCATTGACTTCAATGGAGATTCCTCGAGGTACCCTTTCGAAGAACGAGTTGGCTGCCGTCCAGACCGCAAAATGCAAAGCGGATACAATGTCCTTTAAAAGAGCTAAAATCACTTGAGTCAAGTTCAACGTCAATTAGCGTGGGAATAAACAGTTCTAGAGCACCTAGGAATAAAATTCTTTTTGCCCCTAGTTCCTGCGCTTCCCCCCACTCGACCACCACCGGATCCCCGAATCCTGGAACCCCGATAAGAGTCGAACCAGATAGAGCGGGTTGCGCCATAGGCTTTGCCGGCGGCGGCAAAAACGGCTCTGAAAAACGACTAAGTGGAAAAGGCTGAAATTTGGTACTCCATATCTCCGGTTCCGGAGAGCTCAGCGGATCAAGGTTTGGGGTATCTGTAGCCACTGCTCCGGCATCACTGCAGAACCATCCTTGACCCGCCTGGACCAACCCGACGGAGTATGGACCCCCTTGAAGGTTCGGGACTTTTCCCATAGACTTCAATGGCAGAAAAACCCCATTGACTTCAATGGCGGCGATTTAACATTGAAAGTCTATGGCGGAGCTGCCCGTTGTTTTCAATGGGGATTTAGTGAAAAGCTGAGATTTCTTTTTTAGCGGAGATTTTTGTATTAAAGTAAAAAATGATTTAATATGCATTTGTGTAACTCCGGTTCCGTATGTCATAGCAAGTCTCTTTTTGGACCATATGGTGTCCCAGTTCTGGCAATGAGAACTGGGTTTGGACCTGCTAGACCCAACGGAACCGGATATTTTAATACGTCTATGTTTTATGCTTAATACTGTATTCTAAGGTATGGATAAATTCCAGAGGAAATTTCTTTGGCCATAATGTAACAGATGGCCCTAGAGGCGACCGAATGTCTAGGACTTAAGTATTGTTCAAAGAGTTTTGTCACCCTCACTGTTTATTTGAGGCTCAAACCAGAGCAGTTTTTAAGTGTTCCATTTAACACCTTCCAACAAAGGTTTTCCTGCCAGAAAGCCAAAAGGGTAGACTGGCTGGCATTCCATTTGCATATGTGGGGCTACAGAAATGAGACCCCAGAGTTCTACTGCGCCTGTGCCAGCTAGCAGGGGGGCATGTGTTGAAATGTGTTCCCATGTTAAAGATTGGCTGGAGGTAATTGAAAACCAATCACAGGTGCTTAAGGTTAAGAATAGAGGGACAAAAGATATATAAACTGCTGTTCCCTATATTCCTTTGTTAGTCCTCATGTAATGTCTTGATGCCTGCATGCAAGGCTTCATGTTTCCATGTCCTGCATGTGCTTCATAAACTCTGCATGTATTGCTGTGATGTCAACTGAAATATGGGAGAAGTGGCCCAGTCTGTATCCTGATGGCCTTCTGTCCTAATCTTTAAGTAAGTGTCTATATTTTGCTGTTATTTGTACATATCTGTTGTGTTCACCTATCCTAAGGAATAAATACAATTTGTTATATCTAAGTCTCGTCCCAGTTCAAACCCAGGTATATATATATTTATATATAGTTTTGGTGTAAATTACAGCCTGTCATAAGCTACCGTGACAATTGGGTAGACCCTTGAGGGGAATGAAATGTGCCTGCTTGGAGAATCAGTTGACCACCACCAGGAGGGTGTTCCTACTTTTGGATATAGGCAGTTCCACGATGAAGTCCATGGAAAGATGAGTCCATGAACTGTCCAGAATAAACCCTGGAGTTCCATTACAGGGAGTTTTGTTCTGACACAAGTGGTACATGCGATGACGAATTCCTTTATGTCCTTGCGCATCCCTGGCCACCAAAAGGTCCTTTCCAGAAAGTCAATAGTTCTTCTTGTACCTGGATGACTGGAGATTTTCAATGAATGACCCCATTCTAAAACCTTTTGACGATAGGCTGGTTTCGGTGAAGAGACATCCCTCTGGAACTTCAAGACCCTCCGCAATATCAGACTGACTTCTTGTGATGTCCTCCATAGCATCAAATGTGTTGGCAGAGATGATACATGATGGGGGAAGTATGGTTTCCTGTCGGTCCTCAGCCCTGTCTTCTACAAGAAATTGGCGGGAGAGGGCGTCTGCCTTTACATTTTTAGAACCTGGTAGACAGGAAATAATGATCTTGAAGCGAGAGAAGAAAAGGGACCATCGAGCTTGTCGCAACCCCAAACGACGAGCGCCTTCAATGGATAAGAGGTGTTTATGATCCGCCAGTCTAGTTACAGGGTTTTCGGTGCCCTGAGCAAATGCCTCCATTCCTCCATTGCCATCTTGATGGCCAACAGTTCACAATTGCCTACGTCATAATTATGTTCGGCAGGCGAGAATTTTTTAGAAAAGAATGCACAGGGGTGAAGCTTGTCTTGTTGGGTTTTCCTTTGGGGCAAGATTGCCCTGGCCCCAACATCTGAAGCATCCACCTTGAGCGTGAAGGGTAGTCCTTGATCAGGATGCACTAGCACGGGGGCAGACACAAAGGCTTTTTTTAGCTTCTCAAATGCTTGAAGGGCTGCAGGAGACCAAAGTGCCAGGTTAGCTCCTTTCTGTGTCAGCACCGTAATGGAGCTACTACGGATAAAAAGTTTTGTATGAACCTTCAGTAGTAGTTTGTGAAGCCAAAGAACCATTCTACGGCCTTCAGGGTGATAGGGCAAGGCCAAACCAAAACTGCTTTCACTTTGGCTGGATCCATGGCAAGGCCAGAATCAGAGATGATATAGCCCAGAAAGGACGTCATAGTCTGGTGAAAGTGACACTTCTCCAATTTTGCGAATAAGTGCTTCTCCCGTATTCGTTGGAGTACCTGTTTGACATGACCCGGGTATTCACGTGCGGTTTTGGAGAAGATTAGAATGTCATATATATAGACAATGATGTATTGGTCCAGGAGATCCCTGAAAACCTTGTTGACAAAGTCAAAGGCCGAAAGGCATGACAAGGTATTCGTAATGTCCATCCTGGGTGTTAAACGCTGTTTTCCACTCATCCCCCTGTCGGATTCTAACAAGATTGTAAGCTCCTCGTAAGTCCAGTTTAGTAAAGATGATGGAACCCTGTAGCCTGTCAAAGAGTTCGGTGATGAGAGGTAAGGGGTAGCGGTTCTTGATTGTGATTTTATCAAGGCCCCAATAATCAATACACAGTCTGAGGGATCCATTCTTTTTCTTTACAAAGAAGAACCCCGCACCTGCAGGAGATGAAGACTTCTGGCTGAAGCCACTTTGCAGGTTCTCTTTGACGTATTCCTTCATAGCCTGGGTCTCTGGAGTGACAGTGGGTACGAACATCCTTGCAGAGGCACTGAGCCGGGTAGACGGTCGATAGGGCAGTCGAATGATCAGTGGGGTGGAAGCTCCTCGGATTGAGCCTTGCTGAAATGCAGAGATGCAGAGTAGATTTGAGGCAGATGAGAAGTTACCTGCTCTGGTACTGAAAACCCACATAGACCTTTGGACGGCACAGAGCATTTATGTAGGCAGTATGAACTCCATTGAAAATGCTGTTCTTCTGTCCAGTTGAGCCGAGGGTTGTGTAGTTGAAGCTATGGGAGGCCTAGGATGACGTCGACGGTAGAAGAAAAAATTACGTCAATTTGGATCCTTTCGGTATGGACCTCTCCTGTCTGTAACTGGAAAGGGATAGTTTGAAGGCAAATAAAGGCGGATTGTAAGGGTCAACCGTCAATCGCCTCAAACCCTACCGGTTGATTTTTACATGCCAAAGGGATTTTGTTTCTTTCCGCAAACCCCTGGTCCATGAAATTTCCCCTTGACCCAGAGTCCTGGATGACCCGAGTTGTGGCCTTGAAGGTGTCACTGGTTAGGGTGATAGGTATCAAAAGCCTGGTCAGCATCTTTGAAGGAGAAGTAGCTAATGTTCCCAGTGTTATCCTCCTGGCTCTCTCTGGAGACTTGGCGTATCCCGACATCTGGGGGCAAGCAGTTACCTGGTGTCCAGTATTTCCGCAATAAAGGCAGAGTCCAGCATTATGTCTGCGCTGTTTCTAACCATGTGATAGCTTCTTGCCTCCGAGCTGCATGGGTTCTTCCAGGTCCAAAAGCAGAGAGTCCAGGGCCTCTGAGTAGTGGCTGTGGAAGGACTGCATACCTTGCTTGCATTGATTTCTCTCAGCCCCTCTTTCCTGTAATCTTAAGAATACTCGGACGCATAGGCCAATTAGCTCCTCCAGTTCCGTGGGGTGTTCCTGTGCAGCAAGTTTGTCCTTAAGGTTCTCGGAGAGACCTTGCCAGAATGTTGCCGCCAATGTCTCATCATTCCAGCCGGTTTCAGTGACTATGGTCCAAAATTCGAATGCGTGCCGGGCCACGGGACGACTGCCTTGGGAAATATGGGAGAGAGATCAGGAAGCGGTTACCTTGAGTCCGGGCATGTCGAATACTCTGCGGAACTCCTTGGTGAAGCAGCCTATGTCGCACGTGAGGTCTGACCTTTGTTCCCAGATGTGTGAAGCCCACACCAAGGCATCATCAACTAGCAGGGATATGATATAGGCCACCTTAGATCGCTAGGATAGAAAACGTGACGGCATCAATTCAAACTGAATAGAACACTGGTTAAGAACCCCGCGACAACTGAGAGGTTCCCCACCATAATGGTTTGGTGTAGGGAGTCGGGATTCGGAGGCTCCATTCATGGGAACGATTGTGGGAGCAGACACCGCTGAGGGGACAGGATCCACAGTGGTACTTTTAGCCTGGTTAGTCAAAGTTTGTACTATAAGTAGAAGTTGCACTATTCGCCGACTATTCTGGTCAAGCTGTTTCTCTATTTGGTTAAACATGTCATAGTGCCTGTGCTGGACTCGAACCACCTCAGTGAGGTCCATATTTGTGGGGCGGAGCATACTGTAATTGGTGCTCACCACAAACAAGACGGGACCGCAGGGCTGAGGGGGGATGTTAGAGAACCCCGACCAACAACCGCGTAACCACATCTGGATTGCAGAATCGTGTAGCTAGGTCAGGGTAGGAGAGGTCAGAATAGTCGTGACACTCGCCGTGGTCTTAGGATAGGAGAAGTCGGATGGTCGTGTGTAGCCGGGGTCCAGAAGTAGAGAGGTCTGAATGTTTGTTGTGCATAGTCGAGGTCCAGGGGTCAGAGAAGGTAGAGCTTCAGGAACAAACTGAGGTCAGAGGTAAACAAAGACAAGGCAGAATGCAAAGCAAGAGCAGGATGCTGGAGGCAAGCACACAAAACATAAACACTGGGTTTATGCTCAGCCAATTTGCCTCAGGGCTGGCTGAGGATACAGTATAAGGAGCAAGGAGCCAATAAGAAGGCTCCTGCAGGCTGTAAGTCATACATAATTATAGGTAGGCTGTGTACTGATAATCAGGGACAGAGTATATGACATGCTGTGGAGTTATTGCCAGCATTAACCCCTCAAGTGCCCCTGGTATTGCGGTGCCGATGTGAAGTGGGAACAGTAACGTCCTCAGTTACGTCACGGGTCGTGGAGAGGAGGCGGAGTCTAGGTCCGTTCTTAGTAGGAGTACTGCTGCCTTTGCACACAGCGCACGTGCAAGGGTTACACCCAATGCATCAAGGGACGCGCCACAGGGGCTGGATCGAGGTCCAATCCTCATAGATGCTTACCAAAAAAGGAACAGTTCCCTCCAAATGGACTCTTGAAGCGCTTTTCAGAAACTCAAAACAGCTTTTTTGTCGACACCTATCCCAGCCAGGCCTTTTGCCCTTGAGGTCAGACTATCCAGTCATTGGAACAGTTCCTTTATTGCTTTGTATCTGAACAGCAGGAGAATTTTGTGAGTTTGTATGCACTTCCTTAAAACACAACTCCTTTCAAAAATTCCCATGCTTCTGTGCCTTTTGTGCCTCTGTTGTGCCTACTGGGGTTCCCGTGGTGTACCTCAAGTTCCAGGAGCACACCTCTCTTGCTGTTGTTTTGGCTGGGGTATGGCCCCAGAGGTCACTCCTGATGATGATCTTGGAGTCCAGAATGATCTGGACCTAGTATTCCTTCTGGCCGTCAACCAGGAGAAGCTCAGGAGGAGAGGA
Organism: Ascaphus truei; assembly: GCF_040206685.1. NCBI lineage: Eukaryota > Metazoa > Chordata > Amphibia > Anura > Ascaphidae > Ascaphus > Ascaphus truei. The sequence continues at coordinate 164,230,251 of NC_134487.1, read as the reverse complement.
CGAAGTACGGAACTGGGAATCCTGGATGAAGGGCTTGAGGAGAGGTGTGGAAGACCGAAGGAATCCTAATGGAAGCTGGCAACTGTAGCCAGTAGGACACTGGATTGACCTTCTCAATGACAGGAAATGGGCCAATAAATCGGGGTGCCAATAAAGGCCGACTGGCCTGCTTCTTCTGCATGGAGACTGCCTTTCTGAGATTCTCCTAAATCTTTCTCCATGACTCTTGAAGGTGCAGAATCCTATTGTCTGCTGCTGGTACCTCAGATCCAGGTCCTGCAGTAGGGAGAGCTGAGGGATGGAAGCCGAAATTAGAAAATAATGGTGATTCCTGAGATGACTCATTACACAGATTGTTATGAGAGAATTCGACCCAGGGCAGGAAATCTACCCAGTTGTCCTGGGTATCAGAAATGAAGCAGCAGATGAACTGTTTCAGTGACCAATTCGTCCACTCCGTCTGACCATTAGTCTGAGGATGATAGCCGGAAGAAAAGTGAAGGGAGATCCTAAATTGTTTGCAGAAGGCCTGCCAGAACTTTGAGATAAATTGTGAGCCTCGATCTGACACAATGACTTGGGGGACCCCATGAAGGCAGAACACCTCCTTGATAAAATTTTTTGGATAGTTTGAAGGCATTGGTGTAGAGGGAGAAAGGGGGTGGCCCGGTATTAAAGGGGTTGCACCCCATTTGGCCACCCCTGACCGCACCAGGGAGACAAGGGGTTCACTGGACTGAGGTCCAGAAATGTGATTTAACCCTTTTTATCACCTGTAAATGTATTTTCCCCTGTTCCCCTGTTCCATTGTAATGTCTGTGTTAATCAGTGTCTGCATCACACACACACTAGAATCCATCCGGGAGCACAAGGGTTAATAGTTCTTTAATGATTATAGCTCTTTGTGTAGTTTTCCCGCCCTTTCAGGCACCATTTTGCAGGTCCCCATTGGCCGCCATTAGGGCTCAATGCATTCCAATGGAGAATTGTTCTGTTTTAGTCCTGTTTCCTGTAAAGACCAGCAGGTGGCATCCGAGAGGGAGAGCGGCGGTTTCCCATTGAAAGTCAATGGGCCCATTGACTTCAATGGAGATTCCTCGAGGTACCCTTTCGAAGAACGAGTTGGCTGCCGTCCAGACCGCAAAATGCAAAGCGGATACAATGTCCTTTAAAAGAGCTAAAATCACTTGAGTCAAGTTCAACGTCAATTAGCGTGGGAATAAACAGTTCTAGAGCACCTAGGAATAAAATTCTTTTTGCCCCTAGTTCCTGCGCTTCCCCCCACTCGACCACCACCGGATCCCCGAATCCTGGAACCCCGATAAGAGTCGAACCAGATAGAGCGGGTTGCGCCATAGGCTTTGCCGGCGGCGGCAAAAACGGCTCTGAAAAACGACTAAGTGGAAAAGGCTGAAATTTGGTACTCCATATCTCCGGTTCCGGAGAGCTCAGCGGATCAAGGTTTGGGGTATCTGTAGCCACTGCTCCGGCATCACTGCAGAACCATCCTTGACCCGCCTGGACCAACCCGACGGAGTATGGACCCCCTTGAAGGTTCGGGACTTTTCCCATAGACTTCAATGGCAGAAAAACCCCATTGACTTCAATGGCGGCGATTTAACATTGAAAGTCTATGGCGGAGCTGCCCGTTGTTTTCAATGGGGATTTAGTGAAAAGCTGAGATTTCTTTTTTAGCGGAGATTTTTGTATTAAAGTAAAAAATGATTTAATATGCATTTGTGTAACTCCGGTTCCGTATGTCATAGCAAGTCTCTTTTTGGACCATATGGTGTCCCAGTTCTGGCAATGAGAACTGGGTTTGGACCTGCTAGACCCAACGGAACCGGATATTTTAATACGTCTATGTTTTATGCTTAATACTGTATTCTAAGGTATGGATAAATTCCAGAGGAAATTTCTTTGGCCATAATGTAACAGATGGCCCTAGAGGCGACCGAATGTCTAGGACTTAAGTATTGTTCAAAGAGTTTTGTCACCCTCACTGTTTATTTGAGGCTCAAACCAGAGCAGTTTTTAAGTGTTCCATTTAACACCTTCCAACAAAGGTTTTCCTGCCAGAAAGCCAAATGGGTAGACTGGCTGGCATTCCATTTGCATATGTGGGGCTACAGAAATGAGACCCCAGAGTTCTACTGCGCCTGTGCCAGCTAGCAGGGGGGCATGTGTTGAAATGTGTTCCCATGTTAAAGATTGGCTGGAGGTAATTGAAAACCAATCACAGGTGCTTAAGGTTAAGAATAGAGGGACAAAAGATATATAAACTGCTGTTCCCTATATTCCTTTGTTAGTCCTCATGTAATGTCTTGATGCCTGCATGCAAGGCTTCATGTTTCCATGTCCTGCATGTGCTTCATAAACTCTGCATGTATTGCTGTGATGTCAACTGAAATATGGGAGAAGTGGCCCAGTCTGTATCCTGATGGCCTTCTGTCCTAATCTTTAAGTAAGTGTCTATATTTTGCTGTTATTTGTACATATCTGTTGTGTTCACCTATCCTAAGGAATAAATACAATTTGTTATATCTAAGTCTCGTCCCAGTTCAAACCCAGGTATATATATATTTATATATAGTTTTGGTGTAAATTACAGCCTGTCATAAGCTACCGTGACAATTGGGTAGACCCTTGAGGGGAATGAAATGTGCCTGCTTGGAGAATCAGTTGACCACCACCAGGAGGGTGTTCCTACTTTTGGATATAGGCAGTTCCACGATGAAGTCCATGGAAAGATGAGTCCATGAACTGTCCAGAATAAACCCTGGAGTTCCATTACAGGGAGTTTTGTTCTGACACAAGTGGTACATGCGATGACGAATTCCTTTATGTCCTTGCGCATCCCTGGCCACCAAAAGGTCCTTTCCAGAAAGTCAATAGTTCTTCTTGTACCTGGATGACTGGAGATTTTCAATGAATGACCCCATTCTAAAAACTTTTGACGATAGGCTGGTTTCGGTGAAGAGACATCCCTCTGGAACTTCAAGACCCTCCGCAATATCAGACTGACTTCTTGTGATGTCCTCCATAGCATCAAATGTGTTGGCAGAGATGATACATGATGGGGGAAGTATGGTTTCCTGTCGGTCCTCAGCCCTGTCTTCTACAAGAAATTGGCGGGAGAGGGCGTCTGCCTTTACATTTTTAGAACCTGGTAGACAGGAAATAATGATCTTGAAGCGAGAGAAGAAAAGGAACCATCGAGCTTGTCGCAACCCCAAACGACGAGCGCCTTCAATGGATAAGAGGTGTTTATGATCCGCCAGTATAGTTACAGGGTTTTCGGTGCCCTGAGCAAATGCCTCCATTCCTCCATTGCCATCTTGATGGCCAACAGTTCACAATTGCCTACGTCATAATTATGTTCGGCAGGCGAGAATTTTTTAGAAAAGAATGCACAGGGGTGAAGCTTGTCTTGTTGGGTTTTCCTTTGGGGCAAGATTGCCCTGGCCCCAACATCTGAAGCATCCACCTTGAGCGTGAAGGGTAGTCCTTGATCAGGATGCACTAGCACGGGGGCGGACACAAAGGCTTTTTTTAGCTTCTCAAATGCTTGAAGGGCTGCAGGAGACCAAAGTGCCAGGTTAGCTCCTTTCTGTGTCAGCACCGTAATGGAGCTACTACGGATAAAAAGTTTTGTATGAACCTTCAGTAGTAGTTTGTGAAGCCAAAGAACCATTCTACGGCCTTCAGGGTGATAGGGCAAGGCCAAACCAAAACTGCTTTCACTTTGGCTGGATCCATGGCAAGGCCAGAATCAGAGATGATATAGCCCAGAAAGGACGTCATAGTCTGGTGAAAGTGACACTTCTCCAATTTTGCGAATAAGTGCTTCTCCCGTATTCGTTGGAGTACCTGTTTGACATGACCCGGGTATTCACGTGCGGTTTTGGAGAAGATTAGAATGTCATATAGATAGACAATGATGTATTGGTCCAGAAGATCCCTGAAAACCTTGTTGACAAAGTCAAAGGCCGAAAGGCATGACAAGGTATTCGTAATGTCCATCCTGGGTGTTAAACGCTGTTTTCCACTCATCCCCCTGTCGGATTCTAACAAGATTGTAAGCTCCTCGTAAGTCCAGTTTAGTAAAGATGATGGAACCCTGTAGCCTGTCAAAGAGTTCGGTGATGAGAGGTAAGGGGTAGCGGTTCTTGATTGTGATTTTATCAAGGCCCCAATAATCAATACACAGTCTGAGGGATCCATTCTTTTTCTTTACAAAGAAGAACCCCGCACCTGCAGGAGATGAAGACTTCTGGCTGAAGCCACTTTGCAGGTTCTCTTTGACGTATTCCTTCATAGCCTGGGTCTCTGGAGTGACAGTGGGTACGAACATCCTTGCAGAGGCACTGAGCCGGGTAGACGGTCGATAGGGCAGTCGAATGATCAGTGGGGTGGAAGCTCCTCGGATTGAGCCTTGCTGAATATGTCCAGAAATGCAGAGTAGATTTGAGGCAGATGAGAAGTTACCTGCTCTGGTACTGAAAACCCACATAGACCTTTGGACGGCACAGAGCATTTATGTAGGCAGTATGAACTCCATTGAAAATGCTGTTCTTCTGTCCAGTTGAGCCGAGGGTTGTGTAGTTGAAGCTATGGGAGGCCTAGGATGACGTCGACGGTAGAAGAAAATATTACGTCAAATTGGATCCTTTCGGTATGGACCTCTCCTGTCTGTAACTGGAAAGGGATAGTTTGAAGGCAAATAAAGGCGGATTGTAAGGGTCAACCGTCAATCGCCTCAAACCCTACCGGTTGATTTTTACATGCCAAAGGGATTTTGTTTCTTCCGCAAACCCCTGGTCCATGAAATTTCCCCTTGACCCAGAGTCCTGGATGACCCGAGTTGTGGCCTTGAAGGTGTCACTGGTTAGGGTGATAGGTATCAAAAGCCTGGTCAGCATCTTTGAAGGAGAAGTAGCTAATGTTCCCAGTGTTATCCTCCTGGCTCTCTCTGGAGACTTGGCGTATCCCGACATCTGGGGGCAAGCAGTTACCTGGTGTCCAGTATTTCCGCAATAAAGGCAGAGTCCAGCATTATGTCTGCGCTGTTTCTAACCATGTGATAGCTTCTTGCCTCCGAGCTGCATGGGTTCTTCCAGGTCCAAAAGCAGAGAGTCCAGGGCCTCTGAGTAGTGGCTGTGGAAGGACTGCATACCTTGCTTGCATTGATTTCTCTCAGCCCCTCTTTCCTGTAATCTTAAGAATACTCGGACGCATAGGCCAATTAGCTCCTCCAGTTCCGTGGGGTGTTCCTGTGCAGCAAGTTTGTCCTTAAGGTTCTCGGAGAGACCTTGCCAGAATGTTGCCGCCAATGCCTCATCATTCCAGCCGGTTTCAGTGACTATGGTCCAAAATTCGAATGCGTACCGGGCCACGGGACGACTGCCTTGGGAAATATGGGAGAGAGATCAGGCAGCGGTTACCTTGAGTCCGGGCATGTCGAATACTCTGCAGAACTTCTTGGTGAAGCAGCCTATGTCGCACGTGAGGTCTGACCTTTGTTCCCAGATGGGTGAAGCCCACACCAAGGCATCATCAACTAGCAGGGATATGATATAGGCCACCTTAGATCGCTAGGATAGAAAACGTGACGGCATCAATTCAAACTGAATAGAACACTGGTTAAGAAACCCGCGACAACTGAGAGGTTCCCCACCATAACGGTTTGGTGTAGGGAGTTGGGATTCGGAGGCTCCATTCATGGGAACGATTGTGGGAGCAGACACCGCTGAGGGGACAGGATCCACAGTGGTACTTTTAGCCTGGTTAGTCAAAGTTTGTACTATACAGTGGCGACACAGTTTATCGCACTGCGGCCAGATCCGCAAGCCGGGAGATTTCCCGGCTTGCTAGTGGCCGCCCCTCGGCGTGCCACGCGTCATAGACGCGCGGTCACGCGTCTTCGGGAGCGTGCGCCCCCTGCACGCGCGTCCAGGGGCTCCCCGAGGGAGCCCTGGTGTCCCGCGATCGCGGTACAGCGGCAGGGGGTTCCGGGGGACCCGGCGGACCCGGCAGCGGTAGGGAGAGCGCCCCGATCGGAGGGCGCTCTTCCGCTGCTTCGGCGCGCGCCCGTCACTCTCGGGCGCGCGCCAGGCTACTGCTGCGGCCAAGAACGGGCAAATGCTCGAATAAACTTGGCCGCAGCAGTAAGTAGAAGTTGCACTATTCGCCGACTATTCTGGTCAAGCTGTTTCTCTATTTGGTTAAACATGTCAGAGTGCCTGTGCCGGACTCGAACCACCTCAGTGAGGTCCATATTTGTGGGGCGGAGCATACTGTAATTGGTGCTCACCACAAACAAGACGGGACCGCAGGGCTGAGGGGGGGATGTTAGAGAACACCGACCAACAACCGCGTAACCGCATCTGGATTGCAGAATCGTGTAGCTAGGTCAGGGTAGGAGAGGTCAGAATAGTCGTGACACTCGCCGTGGTCTTAGGATAGGAGAAGTCGGATGGTCGTGTGTAGCCGGGGTCCAGAAGTAGAGAGGTCTGAATGTTTGTTGTGCATAGTCGAGGTCCAGGGGTCAGAGAAGGTAGAGCTTCAGGAACAAACTGAGGTCAGAGGTAAACAAAGACAAGGCAGAATGCAAAGCAAGAGCAGGATGCTGGAGGCAAGCACACAAAACATAAACACTGGGTTTATGCTCAGCCAATTTGCCTCAGGGCTGGCTGAGGATACAGTATAAGGAGCAAGGAGCCAATAAGAAGGCTCCTGCAGGCTGTAAGTCATACATAATTATAGGTAGGCTGTGTACTGATAATCAGGGACAGAGTATATGACATGCTGTGGAGTTATTGCCAGCATTAACCCCTCAAGTGCCCCTGGTATTGCGGTGCCGATGTGAAGTGGGAACAGTAACGTCCTCAGTTACGTCACGGGTCGTGGAGAGGAGGCGGAGTCTAGGTCCGTTCCTGGTAGGAGTACTGCTGCCTTTGCACACAGCGCACGTGCAAGGGTTACACCCAATGCATCAAGGGACGCGCCACAGGGGCTGGATCGAGGTCCAATCCTCATAGATGCTTACCAAAAAAGGAACAGTTCCCTCCAAATGGACTCTTGAAGCGCTTTTCAGAAACTCAAAACAGCTTTTTTGTCGACACCTATCCCAGCCAGGCCTTTTGCCCTTGAGGTCAGACTATCCAGTCATTGGAACAGTTCCTTTATTGCTTTGTATCTGAACAGCAGGAGAATTTTGTGAGTTTGTATGCACTTCCTTAAAACACAACTCCTTTCAAGAATTCCCATGCTTCTGTGCCTTTTGTGCCTCTGTTGTGCCTACTGGGGTTCCCGTGGTGTACCTCAAGTTCCAGGAGCACACCTCTCTTGCTGTTGTTTTCAAATTGCTAGCCTAAGGTTACCGTCTGTCTTTAATGTCTCTCTCCTCAAAACCTACATTCAGAATTCATTCTCTTCCTCTCTGTCGCCTCCCCGTTCTGAAATGGTGGTCAGGAGGAATTTGAGATTCATCGGAATTTGGATTCCTGGAACTCTCATGGCAAAATCCAGCATTTGGTGCATTGGAAGGGGTATGGCCCCAGAGGTCACTCCTGATGATGATCTTGGAGTCCAGAATGATCTGGACCTAGTATTCCTTCTGGCCGTCAACCAGGAGAAGCTCAGGAGGAGAGGACGAAGTACGGAACTGGGAATCCTGGATGAAGGGCTTGAGGAGAGGTGTGGAAGACCGAAGGAATCCTAATGGAAGCTGGCAACTGTAGCCAGTAGGACACTGGATTGACCTTCTCAATGACAGGAAATGGGCCAATAAATCGGGGTGCCAATAAAGGCCGACTGGCCTGCTTCTTCTGCATGGAAACTGCCTTTCTGAGATTCTCCTAAATCTTTCTCCATGACTCTTGAAGGTGCAGAATCCTATTGTCTGCTGCTGGTACCTCAGATCCAGGTCCTGCAGTAGGGAGAGCTGAGGGATGGAAGCCGAAATTAGAAAATAATGGTGATTCCTGAGATGACTCATTACACAGATTGTTATGAGAGAATTCGACCCAGGGCAGGAAATCTACCCAGTTGTCCTGGGTATCAGAAATGAAGCAGCAGATGAACTGTTTCAGTGACCAATTCGTCCACTCCGTCTGACCATTAGTCTGAGGATGATAGCCGGAAGAAAAGTGAAGGGAGATCCTAAATTGTTTGCAGAAGGCCTGCCAGAACTTTGAGATAAATTGTGAGCCTCGATCTGACACAATGACTTGGGGGACCCCATGAAGGCAGAACACCTCCTTGATAAATTTTTTTGGATAGTTTGAAGGCATTGGTGTAGAGGGAGAAAGGGGGTGGCCCGGTATTAAAGGGGTTGCACCCCATTTGGCCACCCCTGACCGCACCAGGGAGACAAGGGGTTCACTGGACTGAGGTCCAGAAATGTGATTTAACCCTTTTTATCACCTGTAAATGTATTTTCCCCTGTTCCCCTGTTCCATTGTAATGTCTGTGTTAATCAGTGTCTGCATCACACACACACTAGAATCCATCCGGGAGCACAAGGGTTAATAGTTCTTTAATGATTATAGCTCTTTGTGTAGTTTTCCCGCCCTTTCAGGCACCATTTTGCAGGTCCCCATTGGCCGCCATTAGGGCTCAATGCATTCCAATGGAGAATTGTTCTGTTTTAGTCCTGTTTCCTGTAAAGACCAGCAGGTGGCATCCGAGAGGGAGAGCGGCGGTTTCCCATTGAAAGTCAATGGGCCCATTGACTTCAATGGAGATTCCTCGAGGTACCCTTTCGAAGAACGAGTTGGCTGCCGTCCAGACCGCAAAATGCAAAGCGGATACAATGTCCTTTAAAAGAGCTAAAATCACTTGAGTCAAGTTCAACGTCAATTAGCGTGGGAATAAACAGTTCTAGAGCACCTAGGAATAAAATTCTTTTTGCCCCTAGTTCCTGCGCTTCCCCCCACTCGACCACCACCGGATCCCCGAATCCTGGAACCCCGATAAGAGTCGAACCAGATAGAGCGGGTTGCGCCATAGGCTTTGCCGGCGGCGGCAAAAACGGCTCTGAAAAACGACTAAGTGGAAAAGGCTGAAATTTGGTACTACATATCTCCGGTTCCGGAGAGCTCAGCGGATCAAGGTTTGGGGTATCTGTAGCCACTGCTCCGGCATCACTGCAGAACCATCCTTGACCCGCCTGGACCAACCCGACGGAGTATGGACCCCCTTGAAGGTTCGGGACTTTTCCCATAGACTTCAATGGCAGAAAAACCCCATTGACTTCAATGGCGGCGATTTAACATTGAAAGTCTATGGCGGAGCTGCCCGTTGTTTTCAATGGGGATTTAGTGAAAAGCTGAGATTTCTTTTTTAGCGGAGATTTTTGTATTAAAGTAAAAAATGATTTAATATGCATTTGTGTAACTCCGGTTCCGTATGTCATAGCAAGTCTCTTTTTGGACCATATGGTGTCCCAGTTCTGGCAATGAGAACTGGGTTTGGACTTGCTAGACCCAACGGAACCGGATATTTTAATACGTCTATGTTTTATGCTTAATACTGTATTCTAAGGTATGGATAAATTCCAGAGGAAATTTCTTTGGCCATAATGTAACAGATGGCCCTAGAGGCGACCGAATGTCTAGGACTTAAGTATTGTTCAAAGAGTTTTGTCACCCTCACTGTTTATTTGAGGCTCAAACCAGAGCAGTTTTTAAGTGTTCCATTTAACACCTTCCAACAAAGGTTTTCCTGCCAGAAAGCCAAATGGGTAGACTGGCTGGCATTCCATTTGCATATGTGGGGCTACAGAAATGAGACCCCAGAGTTCTACTGCGCCTGTGCCAGCTAGCAGGGGGGCATGTGTTGAAATGTGTTCCCATGTTAAAGATTGGCTGGAGGTAATTGAAAACCAATCACAGGTGCTTAAGGTTAAGAATAGAGGGACAAAAGATATATAAACTGCTGTTCCCTATATTCCTTTGTTAGTCCTCATGTAATGTCTTGATGCCTGCATGCAAGGCTTCATGTTTCCATGTCCTGCATGTGCTTCATAAACTCTGCATGTATTGCTGTGATGTCAACTGAAATATGGGAGAAGTGGCCCAGTCTGTATCCTGATGGCCTTCTGTCCTAATCTTTAAGTAAGTGTCTATATTTTGCTGTTATTTGTACATATCTGTTGTGTTCACCTATCCTAAGGAATAAATACAATTTGTTATATCTAAGTCTCGTCCCAGTTCAAACCCAGGTATATATATATTTATATATAGTTTTGGTGTAAATTACAGCCTGTCATAAGCTACCGTGACAATTGGGTAGACCCTTGAGGGGAATGAAATGTGCCTGCTTGGAGAATCAGTTGACCACCACCAGGAGGGTGTTCCTACTTTTGGATATAGGCAGTTCCACGATGAAGTCCATGGAAAGATGAGTCCATGAACTGTCCAGAATAAACCCTGGAGTTCCATTACAGGGAGTTTTGTTCTGACACAAGTGGTACATGCGATGACGAATTCCTTTATGTCCTTGCGCATCCCTGGCCACCAAAAGGTCCTTTCCAGAAAGTCAATAGTTCTTCTTGTACCTGGATGACTGGAGATTTTCAATGAATGACCCCATTCTAAAACCTTTTGACGATAGGCTGGTTTCGGTGAAGAGACATCCCTCTGGAACTTCAAGACCCTCCGCAATATCAGACTGACTTCTTGTGATGTCCTCCATAGCATCAAATGTGTTGGCAGAGATGATACATGATGGGGGAAGTATGGTTTCCTGTCGGTCCTCAGCCCTGTCTTCTACAAGAAATTGGCGGGAGAGGGCGTCTGCCTTTACATTTTTAGAACCTGGTAGACAGGAAATAATGATCTTGAAGCGAGAGAAGAAAAGGAACCATCGAGCTTGTCGCAACCCCAAACGACGAGCGCCTTCAATGGATAAGAGGTGTTTATGATCCGCCAGTATAGTTACAGGGTTTTCGGTGCCCTGAGCAAATGCCTCCATTCCTCCATTGCCATCTTGATGGCCAACAGTTCACAATTGCCTACGTCATAATTATGTTCGGCAGGCGAGAATTTTTTAGAAAAGAATGCACAGGGGTGAAGCTTGTCTTGTTGGGTTTTCCTTTGGGGCAAGATTGCCCTGGCCCCAACATCTGAAGCATCCACCTTGAGCGTGAAGGGTAGTCCTTGATCAGGATGCACTAGCACGGGGGCGGACACAAAGGCTTTTTTTAGCTTCTCAAATGCTTGAAGGGCTGCAGGAGACCAAAGTGCCAGGTTAGCTCCTTTCTGTGTCAGCACCGTAATGGAGCTACTACGGATAAAAAGTTTTGTATGAACCTTCAGTAGTAGTTTGTGAAGCCAAAGAACCATTCTACGGCCTTCAGGGTGATAGGGCAAGGCCAAACCAAAACTGCTTTCACTTTGGCTGGATCCATGGCAAGGCCAGAATCAGAGATGATATAGCCCAGAAAGGACGTCATAGTCTGGTGAAAGTGACACTTCTCCAATTTTGCGAATAAGTGCTTCTCCCGTATTCGTTGGAGTACCTGTTTGACATGACCCGGGTATTCACGTGCGGTTTTGGAGAAGATTAGAATGTCATATAGATAGACAATGATGTATTGGTCCAGAAGATCCCTGAAAACCTTGTTGACAAAGTCAAAGGCCGAAAGGCATGACAAGGTATTCGTAATGTCCATCCTGGGTGTTAAACGCTGTTTTCCACTCATCCCCCTGTCGGATTCTAACAAGATTGTAAGCTCCTCGTAAGTCCAGTTTAGTAAAGATGATGGAACCCTGTAGCCTGTCAAAGAGTTCGGTGATGAGAGGTAAGGGGTAGCGGTTCTTGATTGTGATTTTATCAAGGCCCCAATAATCAATACACAGTCTGAGGGATCCATTCTTTTTCTTTACAAAGAAGAACCCCGCACCTGCAGGAGATGAAGACTTCTGGCTGAAGCCACTTTGCAGGTTCTCTTTGACGTATTCCTTCATAGCCTGGGTCTCTGGAGTGACAGTGGGTACGAACATCCTTGCAGAGGCACTGAGCCGGGTAGACGGTCGATAGGGCAGTCGAATGATCATTGGGGTGGAAGCTCCTCGGATTGAGCCTTGCTGAATATGTCCAGAAATGCAGAGTAGATTTGAGGCAGATGAGAAGTTACCTGCTCTGGTACTGAAAACCCACATAGACCTTTGGACGGCACAGAGCATTTATGTAGGCAGTATGAACTCCATTGAAAATGCTGTTCTTCTGTCCAGTTGAGCCGAGGGTTGTGTAGTTGAAGCTATGGGAGGCCTAGGATGACGTCGACGGTAGAAGAAAAAATTACGTCAAATTGGATCCTTTCGGTATGGACCTCTCCTGTCTGTAACTGGAAAGGGATAGTTTGAAGGCAAATAAAGGCGGATTGTAAGGGTCAACCGTCAATAGCCTCAAACCCTACCGGTTGATTTTTACATGCCAAAGGGATTTTGTTTCTTTCCGCAAACCCCTGGTCCATGAAATTTCCCCTTGACCCAGAGTCCTGGATGACCCGAGTTGTGGCCTTGAAGGTGTCACTGGTTAGGGTGATAGGTATCAAAAGCCTGGTCAGCATCTTTGAAGGAGAAGTAGCTAATGTTCCCAGTGTTATCCTCCTGGCTCTCTCTGGAGACTTGGCGTATCCCGACATCTGGGGGCAAGCAGTTACCTGGTGTCCAGTATTTCCGCAATAAAGGCAGAGTCCAGCATTATGTCTGCGCTGTTTCTAACCATGTGATAGCTTCTTGCCTCCGAGCTGCATGGGTTCTTCCAGGTCCAAAAGCAGAGAGTCCAGGGCCTCTGAGTAGTGGCTGTGGAAGGACTGCATACCTTGCTTGCATTGATTTCTCTCAGCCCCTCTTTCCTGTAATCTTAAGAATACTCGGACGCATAGGCCAATTAGCTCCTCCAGTTCCGTGGGGTGTTCCTGTGCAGCAAGTTTGTCCTTAAGGTTCTCGGAGAGACCTTGCCAGAATGTTGCCGCCAATGCCTCATCATTCCAGCCGGTTTCAGTGACTATGGTCCAAAATTCGAATGCGTACCGGGCCACGGGACGACTGCCTTGGGAAATATGGGAGAGAGATCAGGCAGCGGTTACCTTGAGTCCGGGCATGTCGAATACTCTGCGGAACTTCTTGGTGAAGCAGCCTATGTCGCACGTGAGGTCTGACCTTTGTTCCCAGATGGGTGAAGCCCACACCAAGGCATCATCAACTAGCAGGGATATGATATAGGCCACCTTAGATCGCTAGGATAGAAAACGTGACGGCATCAATTCAAACTGAATAGAACACTGGTTAAGAAACCCGCGACAACTGAGAGGTTCCCCACCATAACGGTTTGGTGTAGGGAGTCGGGATTCGGAGGCTCCATTCATGGGAACGATTGTGGGAGCAGACACCGCTGAGGGGACAGGATCCACAGTGGTACTTTTAGCCTGGTTAGTCAAAGTTTGTACTATACAGTGGCGACACAGTTTATCGCACTGCGGCCAGATCCGCAAGCCGGGAGATTTCCCGGCTTGCTAGTGGCCGCCCCTCGGCGTGCCGCGCGTCATAGACGCGCGGTCACGCGTCTTCGGGAGCGTGCGCCCCCTGCACGCGCGTCCAGGGGCTCCCCGAGGGAGCCCTGGTGTCCCGCGATCGCGGTACAGCGGCAGGGGGTTCCGGGGGACCCGGCGGACCCGGCAGCGGTAGGGAGAGCGCCCCGATCGGAGGGCGCTCTTCCGCTGCTTCGGCGCGCGCCCGTCACTCTCGGGCGCGCGCCAGGCTACTGCTGCGGCCAAGAACGGGCAAATGCTCGAATAAACTTGGCCGCAGCAGTAAGTAGAAGTTGCACTATTCGCCGACTATTCTGGTCAAGCTGTTTCTCTATTTGGTTAAACATGTCAGAGTGCCTGTGCCGGACTCGAACCACCTCAGTGAGGTCCATATTTGTGGGGCGGAGCATACTGTAATTGGTGCTCACCACAAACAAGACGGGACCGCAGGGCTGAGGGGGGGATGTTAGAGAACACCGACCAACAACCGCGTAACCGCATCTGGATTGCAGAATCGTGTAGCTAGGTCAGGGTAGGAGAGGTCAGAATAGTCGTGACACTCGCCGTGGTCTTAGGATAGGAGAAGTCGGATGGTCGTGTGTAGCCGGGGTCCAGAAGTAGAGAGGTCTGAATGTTTGTTGTGCATAGTCGAGGTCCAGGGGTCAGAGAAGGTAGAGCTTCAGGAACAAACTGAGGTAAACAAAGACAAGGCAGAATGCAAAGCAAGAGCAGGATGCTGGAGGCAAGCACACAAAACATAAACACTGGGTTTATGCTCAGCCAATTTGCCTCAGGGCTGGCTGAGGATACAGTATAAGGAGCAAGGAGCCAATAAGAAGGCTCCTGCAGGCTGTAAGTCATACATAATTATAGGTAGGCTGTGTACTGATAATCAGGGACAGAGTATATGACATGCTGTGGAGTTATTGCCAGCATTAACCCCTCAAGTGCCCCTGGTATTGCGGTGCCGATGTGAAGTGGGAACAGTAACGTCCTCAGTTACGTCACGGGTCGTGGAGAGGAGGCGGAGTCTAGGTCCGTTCCTGGTAGGAGTACTGCTGCCCTTGCACACAGCGCACGTGCAAGGGTTACACCCAATGCATCAAGGGACGCGCCACAGGGGCTGGATCGAGGTCCAATCCTCATAGATGCTTACCAAAAAAGGAACAGTTCCCTCCAAATGGACTCTTGAAGCGCTTTTCAGAAACTCAAAACAGCTTTTTTGTCGACACCTATCCCAGCCAGGCCTTTTGCCCTTGAGGTCAGACTATCCAGTCATTGGAACAGTTCCATTATTGCTTTGTATCTGAACAGCAGGAGAATTTTGTGAGTTTGTATGCACTTCCTTAAAACACAACTCCTTTCAAGAATTCCCATGCTTCTGTGCCTTTTGTGCCTCTGTTGTGCCTACTGGGGTTCCCGTGGTGTACCTCAAGTTCCAGGAGCACACCTCTCTTGCTGTTGTTTTCAAATTGCTAGCCTAAGGTTACCGTCTGTCTTTAATGTCTCTCTCCTCAAAACCTACATTCAGAATTCATTCTCTTCCTCTCTGTCGCCTCCCCGTTCTGAAATGGTGGTCAGGAGGAATTTGAGATTCATCGGAATTTGGATTCCTGGAACTCTCATGGCAAAATCCAGCATTTGGTGCATTGGAAGGGGTATGGCCCCAGAGGTCACTCCTGAGGGCGAAGCTGGTACTATGAGGCTATGCTCTCAACTCCCACACTGAAGCTCCTTCAACAATTATTTTCCCTGCCTGCCTCCATCACTTCTACACATATCGAAGCTACTGTAGCCATCTTGGGTACTGATGTTCTTGGTTTATAGGTACTTGGGTACCTATAAAAAGGCAGGCCTTCCTCCAGTAAGGTGCTAGAGCATTGCTTCTGTTTGTTTCAGTGAGAGTCCTGAATTCCAGTTAATTTGTACCTAGCCTGTGACCATGGGCGTCCGCAGGGGGGGGCAAGGGGGGGCGCTTGCCCCCCCTGGATCCATAGCCGCAAACAGGGGGGGCACAGGGGGGACAAAGGGTACTGCTTCCCGGGCCCCGTTGGTCAGGCCGGGCCCCCTGCGTGGCCAAGCAACAGTTAATTAAATACATTTAAAAAAAAAAAAGTTTAAAAAAATGTCGCCGATTTCCCGCGGTCTTGCCGCGCATGCGCATGCGCAGGGCAAGCAGGGCCCGCTTCCCCCTCGCTCCCAAAGTGGGACGGAGGGGGAAGTACAAGCCAAGCTCCTCTGCGGCCCGCTCCCCCTCCCGCTCCCAACGTGGGATGGAGAGGGAAGTACCAGCTCCGTTGCGGCCCGCTCCCCCTCCCGCTCCCAACGTGGGATGGAGGGGGAAGTACCAGCTCCGCTGCGGCCCGCTTTCCCCCCTTGGCCAGCTTCCCGCGCACCCACCTCCCACGTGCCCCCCGGCCCACCTCCCGTGGCCTTGCCCCCCCCCCACGAGCCCACCTCCTGTGCCCCCCCCCCAAGCCCTCCTCCCGCGCCCCCCTCCCCAAACCCACCTCCCGTCCCTGGCAGCTGCCACGGGGATATCGGGGGCAGAAGGGGATATCGGGGGCAGGAGGGGGAAGCGTCCGGCGACAAGCTGCACCCACCCGGTCAAGGTAAGTCACCCCACCCAGTCACTGTCACCCACTGTCACTGTCACCCACTGTCACCATAACCCACTGTCACTGTCATCCACTGTCACCATTACCCACTGTCACCATTACCCACTGTCAACGTCAACCACTGTCACTGTCACCCACCCACTCACTGACTGTCACTCACCAAGTCACTGTCACCCACCCAGTCACTGTCAAGTCACTGTCCCACCTAGTCACTGTCACTCACTCAGTCACCCAGTCACTGTCTCCCACCCACCCACTGTCTCCCACCCACCCAGTCACTGTCTCCCACCCACCCAGTCACTGTCTCCCACCCACCCAGTCACTGTCTCCCACCCACCCAGTCACTGTCTCCCACCCACCCACTGTCTCCCACCCACCCACTGTCTCCCACCCACCCACTGTCTCCCACCCACCCAGTCACTGTCTCCCACCCACCCAGTCACTGTCACCCACCCACCCAGTCACTGTCACCCAGTCACTCTCTCCCACCGTCATTCACCCACCCACATTCAACATTCACCCACCCACCCACTGTCATTCACCCACTGTCATTCACCCATCCACCCACTCACTCACTGTCATTCACCCACCCACCCACCATCATTCATCCACCCACCCACCATCATTCATCCACCCACCGTCATTATCCCACACACCCACCGTCATTCAACCGTCATTCACCCACCCACCGTCATTCACCCACCCACCCACCCACTGTCATTCACCCACCCACTGTCATTCACCCACTCACCCACTCACCCACTGTCATTCTACTGTCATTCACCCACTCACCCACCCAGGCAGGCAGACACATGTCTTTTGTTTGAAAATATAAAAATAAACAGGTTGCATTGTAATGTTTTATTCTGTAGTACAATAAGAAAATAGTTAAGTAAAAGTTGCGCTCTAAAAGATATTTTTTCGTGGTAGGTGAGCTATGGGTTTGGGGGGGGGGTGCTATGGGTTTGGGGGGGGCTGCTCCTTTCATTTGTCCTGGGCCCCATGATTTCTGTTGGCGGCTCTGCCTGGATCACTCGCAGTCCTGGGCTGTTTTTGGCATTTATGGCGCCGTACTGTACGTTTACGGCGCTATAAACGCAAAAAACAGACTGGGTGGACAAGGACGGAGGTGGGTGGACCGGGACGGAGGTGGGTGGGTGCCCCTGGTGCCGCAGCAGGCAGCTAGTGGTAGGCTAGCCTATGCTGCTACGCAGGAGGAAGCGCAGCGCACTGTCATTGGTAGCACTCGGGAGTGATGCGGCTCTCATTGGTAACACTACCTACCAATGAAAGCCGTCTCACTCCCAAGTCGGGACCAATCTGTGCCGCAGCCGGGACCGCCATTGCGCTGTGGTTATAAATTATGCCCCCCCTGAAAAAATTTCTGCGGACGCCCATGCCTGTGACCCTGAACTTGTACCTCTGCAACTTGCCTTCACCACTGCCTGTGACCCTGACCTTGACTACTCTATTCTCAATACAGGACTGTATCTCTCAGTTCAGGTCAGTGATTTGATATCCATGCGGCGGGTCGCTTCCTGTTTAGATACGAGATAGGTGTACTCCATTGACAAAGTGCACTGAAGGATCCTTTAGTGCACTTTGTCTATGGAGTACACCTATCTAGTAATTATTCATCTCCTCCCAGGCGGCACGCAGTTACCTCTTTGTGGGGTTTTGAGCGAGGTGTCCATTTATTTTATATTATCATACCTACGGGTTTCTCTTACCTGTTTTCAACCTCAGCTCACCCCTAATACCATTTAGATATCAAAACCATCACTACATAAGATGGCAGGCTTTCTGTCCAAAACAATGGACTTTAACGATTGGGAAGCCGACTCAGAAACTATATTCTCTAATGTACAGGCTACACCAGAAGAACCCAATGTCACTAACATTAAACTTTATTTCCAAAATATGGAAAAACTATATAAAAAACAATCCCGTCTATGGTGGGAGGTTTGCAGTCTACAGAAATACGCTAAAGCGAAATTAATACCTAGAGGCCTTAGAGTGAATCTTTCACCATCGTATCACATTCAAGAAGAGACCTTCCTGAAAAACTGGGATGAAATTATTAGTAAATGTTCTCATGACCTAATGAATTTGCTGATAGAAAATGAACTTATTGAACTTAAGAAAGTTAATGTGGAAGTTAAAAAAAATAAACGTGAAGCCCCAAAATGGAAAGACTCCCCAAATTTTGAAATTTATGAAAACATATTACAAAAAACCACTGACAAATATGTGAAAGGAATAAAAGAAAGAAAACACAACAAATTTTTACGAGACAGTGGCGATTTTGCTAAAGGGAAAATATACAAGCACCATTTTGTAGTTGAAAAACCTATGGCTCAAGATATAAGTGAATAATCCACAGACTGGGAAATGTCAGAGAATGATGAGAGTAACAGTTATCAGCATGAATTGAAGAATAAAATAACAAAAAGATCTAAAACAAGAAAGGACAAAAACAAAATATCATCTGAACCAGATTTTTTAGAATCAGCTGAGGAGAGTATAGACTACGGACCAGAAAAACGAGAAGAGGAGGGATATTGGAAAGGAAGATGAAGATGGCCAAATTACAGGAAACAGAGAAGGAGGAGACGAAAGCCACAGCTATAACCAAAAGAAATGAAGGCACCAGTAGAGTCATTCATCTTACTCAAATAACATTCACAAAGGCTCAAATGACTCTACTTGGTAAAGGCCTCTCATTCGTCCCTATGAGTAAATTTGATCTCTTTGAAGTAGTGAAAGACATGAACCTATTTGCGAGGAAAATGCTTCTACATAAACATTTTAAACGTAGAGAGAGAAACAGCACTATAAGTGAATCTGACAATTGGATGGACACACAAGATCAAGGCCATCTTGCCAAGCTTGTCAGCCTCCTTGAAGATGGGGAAAAGAACCCAGGAGATGGTCCCCATACTTCATGAAAACCCCCAAGCCGTTTCACACCACATCAGGATACATGTTCTTATATTTCAACCTTTCTCAACCTGGTCATAAAGGACCTAGAGGAACTAAGTGTTAAAGGAAGTAACAATTTTAACAACCAAGAACAAAGAGCGCTAAAAGAAATAAAAAAAATGGATGAGATCACAATAAAACCGGCCGATAAAGGCGGACATTTGGTCATACTTAAAACAGAAGAATACCTGGCTGAAAATGTAAGATTATTAGGAGATAAACAGTGCTATAGAATTCTGGAAAGGGACCCTACAGAGGTGTTTCAAAAAGAACTATGTAAGATCCTAGATAGAGGTGTACTTACCAAGGTTATATCTAAACAAGAACAAGAGTTTATGATGAGTAAACATCCTATCATAGCTACTTTCTATAGCATCCCAAAAATACATAAAAATAATCTCAAACCGCCAGGTAGACCCATAATATCGGGTATTGGCTCTCTAACTGAGAACTCCGGTGTATATATAGATAAAGTACTTCGAAATTTTGTTACAGCATTACCATCTTATGTCCAAGACACCAAAGATGTGTTAAAACAATTAGAAGGGGTCCAGGTTAATAAGGAGACTCTACTAGTCAGTTTTGACGTAGAGTCTCTAAATATTAGCATACAACATGACGTGGGCCTCTGGGCAATAAAGTACTTTTTATCCACACGAAGTTGCCTGTTTACTGAACACAACACATTCATTCTGGAGCTTTTGGAATTTATCCTCCAACATAATTATTTTCTCTTCAACTCCAAGTACTATCTGCAGATACATGGTACAGCCATGGGCACCACGTGTGCCCCTACTTACGCTAACCTATACCTAGGATGGTGGGAGGAGGTTAGCTTTTTTTCCGAAGCAGTGTCTCAATATACCATTCACATAGATATGTGGATTAGATATATTGATGACATTATGTTATTGTGGCATAGCAGCAGAAAGGAACTGGATACATTCCGGGGACTACTGAAATCAAATGAACACAACCTTAAACTGACTTTGGAAATTAGTGCAGTTGGCATCACCTTCCTAGACTTGAAAATCATCAAAATAGATGATGGATATCTCTCTACATGTAACTATAAGAAAAAGACAGCGACCAATAGTTACTTGATGGCAGACAGTTTCCATCCTAAACCCCTTATTAGACGGATACCCACGGGTCAATATCTTCGGATTAGACAGAACTGTTCTGACCTGTTAACCTTTAAAGAACAAGCAAAGGAAATTAGAGAGAATTTTCTGAACCGTGGTTACTCTAAGGCACAACTAAAGCTAGCCTACCACCAGGCTGTGACTACATCCCGAGAGGACCTCCTCAAAGACAAATTAAAAACTGATGAGAAAAAAGAGATCAGATGCATAAGTACATATAATGGCCAGTGGAAAGATATAAATTACATACTTAATAAACACTGGCATATACTTACATGCGATGAGGATCTGAAATTGGTCCTTAAAGACAGGCCATCAGTAGTCTGGAGGCGTTCTGGTAACATCAGAGACCATCTTGTTCACAGACACTTTACAACGAATAAAAAAAGCAAAACATGGCTTACTACCAAAGGCTTTTATAAATATCATAATTGTAAAGCCTGCGAGTTCATGAAGGAAAGCAAGACCTTCATGAATACATAAAACACAAAAACCTTCCATATTAAAAATGTCATCAACTGCAAAAGTATAGGAGTTATTTATCTTATCACCTGATCCTGTGGCATGAAATACGTAAGGAAAAAAATGAGAATTAAGGAGACGACTCCTAGAACATCTGGGCTCTATTAGGAACTCCACTGACACCCCAGTTTCTCGACATGTCCGTGAACAGCATGCGGGAATTATAGGTACTCTGTCCTTCCAAGGTATTTACCATATTGCCCCCAATATCCGTAAAGGCGATTGGGATAGAAAACTTTTGCAGAGTGAAGCAAGATGGATATACACATTACATACTCAATATCCATCTAGCTTAAATGAAGGCTTTGTGTATACTCCATTTTTGTAATTTTATGAAATTAGTGAGCTTTATGCTTTTTCCATTTAATTTGGGCTCTTCTATAAGCCTGGGTCACATCGTGTGACCACTAAGTCCATTATAGGTCAGAATACATGACTGAAAACATTACATCACAATGTTATTAGGGTGCAGTACCTATGCACCACCACCGCAGCACTCGGCATTATTAAGCATCTATTGGTTGCTATGACAACCGTAACGTATAAAGGGGCCGAAATAGACGCGGCAACACTCACCCCGGAAGAAGTCGCATAGCGCGAAGAAACGTACATCAGGTCCTAGCCGATATGGCTGTAAAAAATTTGTATAAGTTCACCTCTTTGTAAACATTCATTATCCTACTAGTTGGAATCTGTGGATGCATAGTGTATATTGAACTGGCAAGGTCGCACTATATGCTGCAGCATCTATGGAGTATTGGCTGAACTTTAAAAGCCATCTGATTATGGGTTAACCCCCATTAACAATGTTATAATATTCCACAAAATACTATATGCTGATCATGTCTTTTAAAGCCATGATATGAGTTAACTTTTTTATATGGATAGGAGCAACTCTGTCCAATCTTTAACAAACTTCACCCGTAATTCCGGTTCATTTATTCTGTACTCCTGCCGATATTTACAAATCAGAGACTATATTAAATCTCTACAGATGTATATGATATAATTACGAAATATCAATAAATTGTTGTGCAGGTTACTGAATAGAACAACATAAGTGTACATGCGCAAATTATACATTTACTGATGATGAAATCACAAGCCCTTATCTTACTGATACTTACCAGTGAGAAAAATCTCGTGATGCCTTTGTTTCCCTTTAGGAACGGCATCTGAAAATAATAAGAGATTGCTATACAGGGCACTGAACACAGAGTATAATGCACATGCGCAGTCAATTACACTGAACTACGTCTGAAGGAAATATTAGTACATGGCTTTTACTCTATGCATGATCATACTGATAATAGTAGATATGTTCCACACCATTATGTGCACTGCCTAATCATCTCATTCTATGTGATTATACTGTACTGAAGTTTTGATTCTGATATTGAGTAATACAATTCTTATGATTGAATAAGTGAAATAGACCGCTGTCACCTTAAATGATTTAAACAATGTAATTATAAATGACAGGTGCTGTAAGGGTGTTAAATACAATAGTATCGGTGGTGATCAAAGAGTTTGATCAAGAAAGAAACCCTTCTAGGTAGCAGACTCTTGTCATGTGTGTAGTGTCATATTTAATGGACTTAATTGGTCCAACAGTTAGATACTGTATGTCTGAGTAGTGCCCAGATTCACAGGGGAAATCAAAAAATAATTTAAAAAATTCTTCATTACACCCCCCTGTAGGCTAATGAACTGATTGACTCCCTACCTATCACAGTAAGGATAGGAGTCCTCTAACAGGATCTGAGAGTATAAATTGACATGGGAGATGTCTTACCTCTATCCCTCCTCCCCCTGAAGAAGCGTGCTAGTCACGTGAAACGTGCGTCGGGACGTGAGGCGTCACAGTCGTGACGTCAGTGGGTGGCGACTTTCTGTAACCGGCATCAGCAGCAGCAGGCTTGTATCCATTCATGCAGCATACATGGTAGCCAGCCCTCTCATATGATTTGGCTGATACGGGTTAAACCATACTAACCGCAGTAGACAAATCACTCTCTGGCACCATATAGCAGCTGTACTCACGGGTTACGGGTACTTACGGGTATAATTATATTACCTTATAACCACGGAGTATCCTCTATTTGCGTGTATTCAACTGCATTACACTGGTTCAATATATTGAACAATAATACACAGCATTGTTTTTGTTGGGAGAACCTGAGGGCTCAATACACAAATGGAGTATAGCAGAGATATATGTACAACCTTTGCCTTGTGATATATATGCACCATCTGTATATGATGACATCAGCTTTGATATATATCTACATGGTTGCTTTCTCAGTTTGATGCACTATTTGTCCCACATTACACCAGTATATGCTCCTTGCATTTAAGCCTACTGTATACACTTGGTCTATGGTTCACCTCCGAGTGATCATGCTGTGATTAACACATGTGTACACACCTGCAATATTCATTGTTTTTGGTCAAGAGACCGTATATATAGCTGTGATTCAGAAAGTCAAGATATTGTTTTACATATGGTAATACACCGATTGATTTATGATAAAACACTATCACCACTCTACATAATAGGGATTTTTAATAATGTATATGTGTTTTTAACATCTATGTAGATTTAATAAAATTTTATTATTTTTTGATTTCCCCTGTGAATCTGGGCACTACTCAGACATACAGTATCTAACTGTTGGACCAATTAAGTCCATTAAATAATACAATCCTTACACTGATTATTTAGATCCCATTAGGGATTTTACTTCATGATATATTTCATCTCCGACAGGATGATCTTTCAATGACATAAATATATTTAGGCAGTAGCCATAGGACCTAAATTACAGGAGACATCATTCTCCCATTAATGATATCTACACCCAGTCACTTTTTTGTTATGATTATTTCTACTAACCACTTACTATATATTGATTTAAACACTGAGGGACTTAGTCTATAGGTATACATCCTTTCCTTCTTAGGATCTATATTATTTTTATTATTAGCTTAAGAATATTAATAAAATTTATTTTTTAACTGTTGGACATTCAGCTGTTCTTGACCTTGTTATTATATAAAATAGGTCTGCAGTGCGCCACTAATAGGGATCCTTTAGTGCACTTTGTCTATGGAGTACACCTATCTAGTAATTATTCTATCTCGTCCCAGGCGGCACGCAGTTACCTCCTTGTGGGGTTTTGAGAGAGGTGTCTATTTATTTTCTGTTTAGATACAAGCATCGTTAAAACACCACACTGATAAGGATCACTCACTACTAGAGAACTACTTAACTGAAACTCCAGTCAGTGCCAGGTTAATGCCTGGTTAATGGGTCAGCTACAACTTTTAGTAAATAATGTATACATTTCTAAGATTTAGAACTACAGCAGTAAAAGCTTAACCAACCCACAGCTAAACCGTGCAACATAATGGCTTCAGCACTATTAATTCTCCTCCTTGGTCCTACTCTCCCTATTATAATTCAGTTTTTCTGGTTCAGATTCAGTTTTAAGGGTTGAATTACCAATCCAATGGGCTAATTTTCAGTGATACCATCTCTGACGGTAACATTAATTATATTAGTAAAGTAATAAATTTCATAACATATGTAATGAAACATCCCTGTTGCGTTAAATTCATTTTTGGATTGATAGATAGCAACTTAATTTTATGCTAAAACGGACAATCTTGAGGCACCTTCTCCTTTTTGTGACCACAGAAACATCAGTACACCTAACAATGTCCATTTCTGTGCACCCAAAAATGTTGAAAAACAGCTTTTTCATGCTGATTGAAGCATTTCAGGGTAGTACCCGAGAGCACACAAGCGTAATATAAAATGCACTTACAAGATATCAATTCAAAAAGGGCAAAAAGTAGATTATCTCAGCTGGATATGTTCTTAAAATTAATCCTGACGAAGCCGACGGCGAAACTAGTAGGGTGGAAAGCAAGGTGAAGCCGTGAGAAACTGAGTGGCCACTTCTGAATCTTCCCTGTAGCTTTCATGCTACCTTCTGAGGAGATATCACGAGGCGCGAAGGGAAGCATCACGTGATCGGAAGAGTCAGTGTATGCGGAGGCACCGGCGAAGAGAGGCGCAGGTCATCTCTCCTAACAGCTGGGTGTCTGCCAGCAGTATACGGACTATCTGTGGACTGTGACACCGTGAGGAAAGGGCAAAGGGCGTCCATTCAGGAAGCGGTGAGAGTGTGTCCTGCAGAAGAGAACTGAAGTGGGGCTCCCTCATCACAGATATATCCTTGCTGTTTTTAGTATAATAAATTGTTTTGTACTTGAGAGTGCTATCTCTCTCTCTCTCTCTCTTTTCCTTATCCCTTCTCATCATATCATCTGGGAGTATAATATAGTTCACCAGTCTACAAGAAGATTGGTAGCGTGGATTCATTTTAAGATCATATCCAGCTGAGATCATCTGTTTTTTGCCCTATTTGAATTGATAGCTTGTAAGTGCATTTCTTTATAGCAGGAATGTATATTTAGCGTTTACAGATTACACTATGTTTTGTTTTCTTCTCTCCTGTGCGCTATAGGTCATTTTGCTATCCAATTGTAACTTTATCTCTCTGGGTGAGAGTCTGGGCCAGCTGCAAGGAGAGTTTAGTTTAGACATTATCTGTATAGACGGTAGTATATGTGCATCCTTTAATTCAATTGGTTTATATTGTATAGCGCTGTTCTGTTTTGTTGTACTCGTAATATAAAATGCGTCACAATTTTATGTCGCTTTGTCCAAATGCCCAGTGGTGTCTTAAAAAACACTGGGAGACCAATAAATATTGTAACTAAAAAGAATCATGTGCTATCCAGCAACGTCTAATTTCTATGTATTTGTATAAACATTCCAATACAAGCAATGAATCTTGATGTACTGTAAGTACAAAATGATAAACTTAATAGCTACCTCAAATCATTCTCTGTGGTGCAGTTAATTGTTACAGTATAATGATAAGATAAATTATGATGGCTATTAATTAGCAAAACTGTTAATTCTCTATGTTTTACTTCAATAGAACATATACGTGGGTTATTATGCCACTGTGAAGAAAAGGTGTTTCATGCATTAATACAATAATGAACTGATTCACTGATTGTCTTACTCTTACACAGACATACTATTAAGCTACATTAATGTTTTGTTTTCTAAGTGGAGCCTTCTTGCAGTGTCGAGTTTAGTAATATATTCAGATACATATTTAGCTTAGTTTTAACAGATTTATTCCAGCAGATAAATTTGGTAAGTTATGGCTTCTGTTGAGGTATGAGATAATTTCTACTACTAATGAAAAGAATATACTGCAAATAATGAGCTTGCAGGGTTTTTGATAGAGATAGATAATAAATGAGAGTTTGAACAATTCATAACAATTACACTGGATATTTGTCCTTAATTTAAAAAACAGCAAGGACCTTAATAGATAGGTTTTAGGAATTAAGAGGAAAAGCTGAGTGCTAGCCAATTAGGGATATGCAAATAGGCAAGAGAAAGTAAGAGGTAACTTATGAAATTCATTAAACTAGTCATTGAACACTTCACTACAGTTATCTTTGGAAACTTTCCAAAAATTGACATGATTTACATTTATCTTGCAGGATGTGCTATTTTTAGCAGTACAAAGAGAAACAAATTACATCTCTCAAAAAAAAAAGCATGAATTTCTCTGATTTTCAAGTCAAAATAACTTGAAAATGATTTGCTGGAAAAAAAGAATTGTTATTTCAGGTACTATCCATTAAATTGCCACGTAAACAAGAACATGTTTATTAATAGCCATAAGTGTGATAATGTTATTATGACTATATATGAGAAAAAAGAGGAAAAAAGTGCCCGATCCTAAAGTATTATCTGGGTATAAAGGTTTAATAAAATAATCTGAGACAATTTAAAACTCACAATGGGAGGTTGTTGAACCCAAGAAAAAGTCAGCCAGCATCCAAAAGGCATTTTACAAAGGTTTAATCTACAATCTTCATCATTGTACATACCGTGATCTATTTCATGAACTTGGGACTTTAAAAAATATATATATTTATATTTACATCTCACATGTTGTTTTAAGTTTGTAATTATATATTGGTCATTGTAGTTTTTTTATCAATATTTTACATATATAGATATACAACTTTAGCCATGGTTTATTAATCACTTTTATGTATTGTCATTATTGCATCACCATGTATTTTTTACAGTTATATTAATAGGCATCTGTATATTATCAATTTTTCCACCACCTTATATTTCACTTAAATTGGTTTGTTTTAGTCAAGTGCTGCACCCCATAGGCACTGTCTATCTATAATTTCTGAATGTGTATATATATATATATCTATATATATATATATGTTTATAAATATATATACAGTGCTCGACAAACCCACTCGCTCACTCACCAGCTGCGATCAGAAATTGGCTCGTGGCCAGTAACATGCCCCTGCTCGGAAAAAATAAATAAAATAAAAAATCCCTCTAGCTGATTTGCTGTGACGCGGGATGGAGCTGCCAGGGCTTCAAACTGCCCTTCCTTCTCTGCACGGGTGAGGGAGGGGAGGGGGGGGGTGTGCGTGCGTCTGTTGCGTCTGCTCCTCCTCCTCTATACTGAATATCCTCCTGTATAATTGTGTCAGCTCCTGCACTGATCCGGTCTGGACAGATGTTGGAGGTGGGGGGAATGAAATGCAATTTAAATACACTGTTCCTCCTCCCCCCCTGCTCCCGCTGCCCGCGAGGGACGGGAGGTAGTAGTGTGGGTATTTCTCCTCTTCCCCCCCTGCTCCCGCTGCCCGGACAGGGCGGGAGGTAGTAGTGCGGGTATTTCTCCACTCCCCCCCTGCTCCCGCTGCATGCGCGGGTCGGGAGGTAGTAGTGCGGGTATTTCTCCTCCCCCCCTGCTCCCGCTGCCCGCGCGTTTCGGGAGGTAGGAGAGTGGGTATTTCTCCTTCCCCCCTTGCTCCCGCTGCCCGTGCAGGTCGGGAGGTAGTAGCGTGGGTGTTTCTCCTTTCCCCCCCTGCTCCCGATGCCCGCGCGGGGTGGAAGGTAATAGCGCTGGTGTTTCTCCTTCCATCCCTTCTCCAGCTGCCTGCGTGGGGTGGGAGGTAGTAGTGCGGGTGTTTCTCCTCCCTGCTCCTGCTGCCCACATGGGTCGGGAGATACTGTAGTTGCGGGGGTGTTTCTCCCTCCTCCCCCTCCTGTGTGTGTTTCCCCCCCCCACTCCTGTGTGTGTTTCTCCCCCCCCTCTGTGTGTGTATGTGTGTGTGTGTGTGTGTGTGTGTGTGAGAACATGTATATGCAGGACACCAGAGGGACCCCTCCAGTTTGTCACCCCCCCACCCAGTCAGTCACCACCCCACCCAGTCAGTCACCCCCCCCCCACCCAGTCACCCATCCTCCCATCCCCCCCACCAGTCACCAATCCCACCAGTCACCCAGTCATTAATCCCACCCAGTCACACAGTCAGTAATCGCAGCCAGTCACTCAGTCAGTAATGTCACCCAGTTAGTAATGCCACCCAGTCACCCAGTCAGTAATCCCACCCATTCACCCAGTCAGTAATCCCACCCAGTCACCCAGTCAGTAATGTCACCCAGTCACCCAGTCATCCAGTCAGTAATCCCACCCAGTCAGTAATCCCACCCAGTCAGTAATTCCACCCAGTCAGTAATTCCACCCAGTCAGTAATCCCACCCAGTCACCAATCCCAACCCCCACCCAGTCACCCATCCCACCCCGTCACCCAGTCAGTAATCCCACCCCCCACCCAGTCACCCAGTCACCAATCCCACCCCCACCTAGTCACCAATCCCACTCCCCACCCAGTCAGTAATCCTACCCCCCACCCAGTCAGTAATCCCACCCCCACCCAGTCACCCAGTCAGTAATCCCACCCCCCACCCAGTCACCCAGTCACAAGTCAGTAATACCACCCGCACCCAGTCACCCAGTCAGTAATCCCACCCCCCACCCAGTCAGTAATACCACCCCCCCACCCAGTCACCCAGTCAGTAATCCCAAACCCACCCAGTCACCCAGTCAGTAATCCCACCCAGTCATACAGTAAGTAATACCACCCAGTCACCCAGTCCGTAATCCCACCCCACATCAGTCAGTCACCCCCGCGTCAGTCAATCACCCCCTCTCTGTCTCTCTCCATCCCTGTCTCCCTCCCTCTCCCTCCCTCCCTGTCGCTCTCCCTCTCTCTCTCCTTTCCCTCTCTGTCTCTCTCCCTCCCTGTCTCTCTCCCTGTCTCTCTCCCTCTCTCTCTCTCTCTCTCTCTCTCTCTCTGCCTGTGTATCTCTCTGTCTCTCTGCCTTTGTCTTTCTCCCTCTCTGCCTGTGTATCTCTCTGTCTCTCTCCCAGACTCTGGATCTGGATATCTTATTTACCCTATATATATATCTTAACTGCCGTATACCTACACCGAAATAACCTATACTGCTTTTTTCCAGATCTGATTCAAGCGTCACACGGGAGACATCGGAATCCCCCCTAACCCAGAAGACAGATAGGGAACACCTCCCATCCAACATATAACATTGCGGGAATGAGGGTACCTGGACATTGAGGGACTGCGGATCAGGTAAGATTCCAGGTGGGATTGCTGCTTTAGATATTGTGAAGAGGGGGCATCCAGACACTGGTTAATGGGTGCAGGAAACTAGTCACACACACACACACACACGTAACAAGGACTAATTGTAGTAAAGTATAAATGTACTACAATAAATAAACTTATGTCAAAAACGAATGTTGTTCTTACTAGGAATTTATTCAATTTGTTTTGTTTTTTTTATTTAAAGCGGGGCTGGGGGCTTGGCTAGGGGCAGGGCTAGGTGGCAAGTAGATTTTTTGGTTTTGGTGAGTAGATTTTTGTGTGATTTGTCAAGCACTGTATATATATATATATATATATATATATATATATACAGTTGAGTTTAAAAGAAAGTACACCCTCTTTGAATTCTATGGTTTTACATATCAGGACATAATAACAATCATCTGTTCTTTAGCAGGTCTAAAAAATAGGTAAATACAACCTCAGATGAACAACACATGACACATTACACTGTGCCATGATTTATTTAACAAAAATAAAGCAAAATGGAGAAGCCATGTGTGAAAAACTAAGTATACCTTATCATTCAATAGCTTGTAGTACCACCTTTAGCAGCAATAACTTGAAGTAATCTTTTTCTGTATGACTTTATCAGTCTCTCACATCGTTGTGGAGGAATTTTGGCCCACTCTTCTTTACAACGTTGCTTCAGTTCATTGAGGTTTGTGGGCATTTGTTATGCACATCTCTATTAAGGTCCAGCCACAGCATTTTAATCAGGTTGAGGTCTAGACTTTGACTGGGCCATTGCAACACCTTGATTATTTTCTTTTTCAGCTATTCTGTTGTAGATTTGCTGGTGTGCTTGGGATCATTGTCCTGTTGCATGACCCAATTTCGGCCAAGCTTCAGCTGTCGGACAGATGGCCTCACATTTGACTCTAGAATACTTTGGTATACAGAGGGATTCGTGGTCGACTCAATGACTGCAAGGTTCCCAGGTCCTGTGGCTGCAAAACAAGCCCAAATCATCACCCCTCCACCACCGAGCCTGACGGTTGGTATGAGGTGTTTGTGCTGATATGCTGTGTTTGGTTTTCGCCAAACGTGGCGCTGTGCATTATGGCCAAACATCTCCACTTTGGACTCGTCTGTCCAAAGGACATCGTTCCAGAAGTCTTGTGGTTTTTTCAGATGAAACTTTGCAAACCTAAGCCGTGCTGTCATGTTCTTTTTAAAGAGAAGAGGCTTTCTCCCGGCAACCGTTCCAAACAAACCATACTTGTTCAGTCTTTTTCTAATTGTACTGTCATGAACTTTAACATTTAACATGCTAACTGAGGCCTGTAGAGCCTGAGATATAACTCTTGGTTTTTTTTGCTGGGACGTCCACTCCTGGGAAGATTGGCAACTGTCTTGAATGTTTCCATTTTTAAATAATATTTCTCACTGTAGAATAATGGACTTT
This sequence comes from Ascaphus truei, assembly GCF_040206685.1. Classification (NCBI taxonomy): domain Eukaryota; kingdom Metazoa; phylum Chordata; class Amphibia; order Anura; family Ascaphidae; genus Ascaphus; species Ascaphus truei. Next base: position 164,199,423 of record NC_134487.1, on the reverse strand, counting down.
AAATTGTTTGGAAATGGCCTTATAACCATTCCCAGATTGATGGGCAGCAACATTTGCTTTTCTAAGATCATTGTTGATGTCTTTCCTCTTTGGCATTGTGTTAACACACACCTTAATGCTCCAGACCAGCAAACTGCTAAAACTTCGGCTTTTATAGAGGTTGTCACACTTGCTGATGATCAATTAATCAAGGGCATTTGATTAGCGGCACCTGTCTGCTACTTAGCATCTTAATTCCTATGGAAGCAGTAAGGTTGTACTTAGTTTTTCACACATAGCTTCTCAATTTTGGCTTTATTTTTCTTAAATATATCATGACACGGTGTAATATGTCATGTGTTGATGTTCATCTGAGGTTTTTTTTCTTCCCTGTGTTTTTATTTTTTTGACAATATATATTAGGGCAATTTTACTTTTTAACCAGTTTTAACTGCACTGTAGTTCATACATAGCACACACAATGCTAATTCATTTTAACCCCATAGGTACTGCATACAGTTCATGTCATGCATCCTATATTATTGTTTTGTTTCCTCTTTTCACTATGCAGAAGAAATATATAGGACAGTCTAAAATTGGTAGTATAGGACATTCTCATATGGCCTAGCTTGACGGTGTTTGAAATGTTTTGGCCAAAGGGTTGACCTAAATGACCCATACTTATGAAAAGAAAACACAGTGAAAAAACAGATCGTATTGAACTAACAATTTGTCATGTTGGATGTAGCATTGAAGTTTCTTTGTCTTATTTTATTAACACATTATAAAAGCAGGGGATCTCCGGAGCTGAACCGCATTACTTTCATACCCGGGGAGCCCTGCTTCCTGCATTAAAGGCTCCAGTATGGGGTGCCATTATCTCAACAAAGTTTAAATGTCCCAGTCACGTAACACGGGAAAATTAAATGCGCAGGAAATATTTGTACCCCATATCCAGGCCTTTATCTCAGGAAGCAGGGCGTCCTCAGGGCTGAAAGTAATGCTGTTCCACTTTCCACTCCTGAGAACCCTTTCTTCAATACTGTGTTATTAAAATAAAATAAAAGCAGCTTCATTACCTTAGCGGCTAGCCTAAGGTAATGAAGGGGTTAAACCAGTTCCTTTATTGTGGGGATAGAGAGGGTGGATGATAGGGTAGTTGCCCCATGGTGGGTGGTTAATCCTGTTGGGCCATTCCCCCTGCCAAGCACTGTTCCGTGAACACTCAACCTTTGGGAGAGGGAGTGGCTCAGTGAGTAAAAGACACTGACTGGCACTGAGAGTTTGAAGCAGGGGAGCCTTGTGGACTTGGGCAAGTCACTTTTTCTCCCTGTGCCTCAGGCACCAAAAATATAGATTGTAAGCTCCACGGGGCAGGGACCTGTGCCTGCAAAATGTCTCTGTAAAGCGCTACGTATAACTAGCAGCGCTATACAAAACATGCTATTATTATTATTATTATTATTATTATTATTTGGTCTATGTTTCACCAGCCCCTGTGTTGTGGCAGGTTAGAGATACAAGCTGCATCTGTATACTTGAGGGCACTCACCCAGTAACATTCCAATTTACACATACAAATATATACATATATAATGTAGTGGGTTTGGATTTTGAGCTTGCTAAGACTGTGTATCTCTAATTGTAAATTGAAGACCTTATAAGGCCGCCCATTCTCACTGATTAGCAGAAACTGAAGTTTAGGGGGCTCCACTTCGGCATCGATCAGGTCGACCACTCTATTGGATCTCTGGGACAGATCAACCCCTGGAAAACAAGCCTTTATTCCATGATATACCTACTACATCAATAGGGCCTCTGACCGGGAGCCTGTGACTTAACATATACATCATAAGGACACCCAAAGGGATTTAAAACTGTGACCTTGTTTCCCCAAAGAATCAGAGTGTTTTTATTTAATTTAAACAGCAAGGGGTACCTTGTGCCAGCACAGGTCATGTCACTTGTATCAAGTCACTGTTGCTACTCTTGCTATTACTATCTATTCTTCATGGAAGAAGAAAAGAAGGGAGCTGATAACCTGATATTTAAAACAGTGTTCTGGAGTTCAGGTTTCTCATCTAGGAAAAATTGTAGCCTACACTACCGATACACTTTATTGAAGTGTGGTCGGTACCGCAAGCCGGGAAATCTCCCGGCTTGCTAGTGGCCGCCCCTCGGCGTGCCGCGCGTCATAGACGCGCGGTCACGCGTCATCGGGAGCGTGCGCCCCCTGCACGCGTGTCCAGGGGCTCCCCGAGGGAGCCCTGGTGTCCCGCGATCGCGGGACAGCGGCAGGGGGTTCCGGGGGACCCGGCGGACCCGGCAGCGGTAGGGAGAGCGCCCCGATCGGAGGGCGCTCTTCCGCTGCTTCGGCGTGCGCCCGTCACACTCGGGCGCGCGCCAGGCTACTGCTGCGGCACAGAACGGGCAAATGCTCGAATAAACTGTGCCGCAGCAGTAATTAGCATGCAAAAATTCAGACATGTCAAGGTTTTCATAAAAGCCAAACATATTATTAAAACATCTGAAACATGTCCTTACGTTCAGCAGAAGAAAAATATATAATTCAATGTTTATAGGGAGCAGCAAAACCCGAAGTTCTTTCTGGTACCAATGACAGAATAGCATAACAAGCATAAATGAAATTTAGTCATCTATTCTTTTTCAAAAGTCTATTTATATTACAACTTTCAAAATAAATGTAACATTATTTGCCTCTCTTTAGGAGTTAAAGAAATTATAATAAAATAAACATGTTGTAGAAGAAACTTCATATGAGGACAGTATTTTAGGTTAATTGGATTAAGGGGTCTTTCACATTTTGTTTCTGTTGTCAGTGTGAAACATATAAACAAGCAAACATGTTTTAATTAGTTGAAAAAAATCCTGTAAATGTACAGAATTTTTCTCACTTATTACTCATGCTTAAATGGCATGCAGCATCCATTTAGCCTCTTTATTACCTATTGTTTAGCTCTAAAGGGAAAATGGTCAGTACAGTGATTTTCTGTAGTAAAAGCACGAGCCAACCAGATTTTACACTCACCCTTAACGTAGCCCGTTATTGTACTACTCAGACAATTCAATATTACTGGTTCTATTTTTTAAAAGAATGTTTCTAGACCTCATTTTGTTAAAAATACATCATGTGGAGGTATAAATATAAATATTGCAGACTTCGTGCTTTTTTGAATCCTTGTTTGTCTGCTGGATTTATCCCCTGCTTCTCTGCAATATTATATAGCTTACATTAATTTGTATTCCCTGCCGTGGCATCTGAAAGCTTGTCAGATCAGACGCAGACTCCCAACTGTTGAACTTATTAAAGTGGCAATACAATTTTTAATGGAAAACAAATAAAAGTTGTTCATAATAAGCCTTTTTGTTGTTTATGTAAATAAGTGCCAACACAGTGCACAGTAGTTTCATAATGGAAGAAGAAAATGCAATATTCTGATCAATGTGTTCCATTTGTGAAACCATTCCTTGCAATTACTGTAAACTATATATTTGTATGAAAATGAAGCATTTCATTATACTGCTTACAATAGAGTACTCTGCAGAAAAGAAGGTGTTGCAGTAGTATTTTACTAAATAACAGTACATCTCTTCATCCCTTGAGTTCTATATGTAGCCATGGCTGGTCCATACTGCCTCTCTGCCTCCTGTCACGTAAGTCCTTTGTAGCTACAGGCTGTGGCAGGCTATCCTAGGGCTTTGACCCCCCTCATGCTGACTCTCTGAGTGGCAGGAATGAAGGTGACACAAGGGTCTGTGTGTAGCCAATCACGGTACAGACCTTGTGCCCTGCCCTGCTGGTGCATCAGAGAAGAAGTACTAAATTATAGGGAGTTCTCTTCCACCCTTTCTAGAGAGAGAAGGTGTGTGCTGCTCCTCCCAGCTGGGAGCGAGACCTGCCAGTCAGTCCCTTCTGGGCTGACTGAGAGCAAGATCAAGCTGAACCAAGGCCTCAATATTATACTAAGGCCCAAGCATCATCCAAAGGTCTGGAGACCCAGATCAAACCTCATGTATTCACTGTGCTGCTATATTGGATAGGGGTATGGATGGAATCTGCCTAATGGGGGCTGTCTCTGGAAATCCTGGAGCCTGCTAGAGCTGGAGGCGCTGACACCCTGAGTGAACAGTGAAGACCCACAAAAGCCTGTCCTGTTTCCACACCATCGTGGAACCTAAGTATCGCGTGGACCCTCACAGGTATGCACGCACCACAAACACCTGTAGCCGCAGCAACATCTTCCAGAGAGGGGGGGGGGAAGTGTGCTAGAACAGCTCACGCTCCTTTCGTTCTGCAGCACCACAGTTCCCTTCCAGTCCAGAAAAAGCACAATGAGCTAAACACCTGGTGCTTGTAGATAGTGCCCTTTAGCTCGTGATTAATAAACCTGTACTATTTTACACTCTTTTATTTTATACAGTATATATACAGTAGCATTAACACATTTGTAATTGTGGCATAAAACATTAGTAACATCTATTAAAATAATTTTACAATAATTATTGAAATGAACAAATCATTATTGCCAATTGACAATCATGGGTATTTTATAAAAAGTCCTGAAAGGTCTAAAGAGCTAGACTTGATTTAGAGGGAAAATATTCAGAAAAAATATTATGCACATCTTACACTTTTGAATTAGAGGCACTTGTTCTAGTGTGGATTTTAGATTATGGATTTTTTGTTTTATACTTTTTATGTCATACAAATATCTTCCGCATGCTGTAAAGGTATCCTGTGTCCAATCCCAAAAGTGAGAAGTTCCAGGATGTTCAAATATCTGTTATGAAGATACAGTACAAGACAATTTGATTTTTCTTAAGTCTTATATATGTATTCACATCGTTGAGTAATCTTAGGCATTCTTTGATGTAGTGATACTTATATAAGATGACTACACCACCCCCCTTATCTGCAGATTTTATAACTATTGACATCCACTCTCAACTGTTTAATAGCCTCATAATAGGATCTACTCAAATTCTGTTGAATGAATTTGTTATCTTTACTGAGTTTTTCCAGGTCATATTGCACTAATTTTTCAAATAGGTCTAGGCATCCTCCTTTCAAATAACTAGGATTAAAAAGGGATTTTTTCTTGAAGGGTGTACAGTACGTTGTATTGTAGTAGCATTAGAGGGTGGAGTTGCTACTAGGTTGGTCCCAATCGGAATTTTTTGTTTTAGAAAATATTTCTTCAATGATATGTTGCGTACAAACGTACCCACATCAATATATGCATTAAAATAACTAATTTTGTTTCAGGGAGCAAAGAACAAACCTTTATTTAACACCTGTTTCTGTTCCATAGTTAATACTTTCTTACTGAGATTAAAAATCCCTCCACAGTCAGAATCAATTACTTGTTTTATTTCACTCTTTGTTTTGTGTCCTCCTCTGTTTCCTCTTCTGGTGAACTTTCCTTCTTTCTTATTAATGAGGATTTTATCGGACCCTTTTTGTTTTGTATATATCTTCCCTGTGTAGGATTTCCTCCCTCCCTCTAAAAAAGGAGAAGAATTTTCTAGGTGTGAATTTATTTATAGAATGAAATTTAGTGAGACCTCCCTGATCTGGTGTGTGATCTCTTTTTTTTTTTTTATAACTATGATAATTTTTGCATGTGATCTGTCTCTATGTACATTGTTATCATGGTGTCTATATGCAGGTTTATAGGATGCCTTATATTTTTCCTTGTGTGTTTGTTTAGCAGTATATGCAGGGCGGAATTCCTGATCCCTTTTTTCTACGTGTGTAGTGGTATCTGTACTAATTGGTACTATTTCCTGTTTAGGTAACCGATGTTCTGAATGCATTCTTTCCTTCCAATTTCTATAGCAATTCTTTTGATAGTTCTTTATCACGTTTAAACTATTTTTGTTTTAATTGAAGGATCTCTTTTTCAGTGCTTTCTATTTTATTTTTCAGAATCTTTTCTGAATCCTTATATTGCTCACTTTGTGAGTCTAGTTCTAAAACATCCTGAAGTTTTTTAATTTCAGATTCAGGTAGACTTAAAGATTTTTTTCTATAATTAATCAATAATTTTATTAATTTAAATGAGCAGAGATCTAACTGTGTACTCCAATCATTTATATAATGTGCCTCTGTAGGGTCTATAATGGGGACTTTAAATAACTTTAGACCTCTGGGTATTGTCTTACTTGAGAGTTACTTTTCTAAAATAGTGATGTCCCACCAATCTTTGGATTCTTTTATAAGCAATTTTTCTAGGGCCAAAAATTGTTCTGAGAGATTTTCTTCCTCTTTCGTATAATCTTTTGTGACAATATCCGCATTAAATATGTCAGTATGATTTAAGTTTCTCATAGCCCTCATAGTGAAAATACTAGACTGGTAGGCATCCATATAAGTCTATATTAATGAAAAAATGAAGCAGCCTAAATAGTATGAAAGGTATACAGACAAAAAAGGACAAAGGTGCACAATTGACCAATATACTGTAAGACAGTAAAATCGATGTCCCAAAGTGAGGCCACAGTGTCTTAGGTCTCACACAAAGACCAAACTAAAATATGAGAAATAAATAGTTAGACATAGGGCACAACAATGCAGACACACATTGGATGGTCGTCACTGTGAATACAAACTATCATACATGTTCCAAATAGGATGTAAGTGTAGATCCCCACTCAGAATGATCAATGTAGCAGGTAACAATAGACAATGTGGGTGTATGCCACCGCACAGGCAATCAGAAGGGAAATGCCAGCGTCTCCCTCTCCTCCAAAGTGTGTCTGTGTGATCAGCTTGACTCCAGTGGAGGGATCACGCAATGTTTACTTGTCCCTGTTTCAGTGACATCAGAGAATAGTGGACAAGTCTGTCAGCTCCAGTTTAGTTTTTAATAAGCTTCATCCAAAAAGGGATCCTTGTAATGTTTACTTCTAAATTTTTCGATGGTAGCAATCGCTTGTTCCTCAAATACACTATTTTTGCTGCAATTACGTTTAATTCTTCGTAGTACTTCCTAAAGAATGTTCTCCAGCCATTTTGGGAAAATGGTTACTGTCGGCATCTATATAATTTAAGCAACTGACTGGTTTGTGAAATGTTTTTGTACATAAAGTATTGTCCTCAGTATAAATCAATGAATCAAAAAAATCCAATTGTGTTGTGCTTAATTTGTGCGTGAAAGTTAAATTAAAAGTGTTAGAATTTAGATAATCTAATAAACGTGATAAAGTGTGGTGATCACCCTCCAAACAAAAAGCACATCATCTATATAACGTTTCCAAAGCACCAGGTTTGCAACGAAACCATGTTGTGACCAGGTGTATTGGTCCTCCCACATCCCCATGAGGAGATTCGCATAGCTAGGCCCATGGCTGTAACCTTAATCTGCAAAAATATCTCCTCATTAAACAAAAAAAAATGTGCTAGTGTAAACATAATAATTTTGATAAACAAAAAGAATGATTCCTGCGCTCCTACCAATTAGGTTAAGATAAAATAATAATCTCACGAAAAAGGGTATTTTGTTAAACCCTTTGGCCAAAGCATTTGTAGGCCTGCATACCACATCAAGGCATACCCGTTAATGCTGGTACCTACAAAAAAAAAAAAATATATATATATATATATATATATATATATATATATATATATATATATATATACAGTGTTCGACAATCATATACATTTACACGCCCGGGGCGGGTAGATTTAACCTCCAGGCAAGCAAATATTGGCCCAAGCAGCACACGTGTTTGTTTTTTTTAATTTCCCTGTTCGCGCTTAAATTTTCCCTGCTCGCGCTGAAAAAAAAAAACTCCCCCTACCTGACAGCTGATTGGCACGTGCTCCCAGGCTTTGTGGGCACGCGGCCAAGCTCTATATGAGCCCGCCCCCAACGAGCGGCCATTCTTTCTCTGCCAGGAGATCTGTTGGAGGGTAAGTACTGCTGCGGCCCCTCTGCTCCTTCCCTGCCTCCTGCAAGACAATCTGTGATCCCTCTGGTCCCCACATGGCTCGCTACTCCCCACCGCGGCCCTCTGCTCCTGCCCTCTGCGCCTCTGGGTTAGCTCTCCTGTCCCCTTCCCCTCCTCCTGTCCCCTTCCCCTCCTCCTGTCCCCTTCCCCTCCCCTCCTGTCCCTCGATCCACCGATCACTGCCTGGGACGGGAGGTCCCCACTGCTGCAGCCCGGTTGGCGTACGCGGGGGGGCCCTCACCACGTGCCTCCCACCAACCCTGCCACCTCCCCAAAGCTTAAAATATGCCCTCAAGCTATCTTCGTGACGGCGCATCTGCCGCATGAGGTGGGGAGGGGGGGGGATGTCGGCCTGCACCTCCCCCCCACGGGATTCATGCCGCCGCGTGGTGGGGGGTAGAAGCAGCCTGCAAACCTGTTTAGCCGCGCACTGCGAGACATGCCGACGAGGGGAGCAGGGCAGTGGCGGCCACGGCGGGACAGAATGTCCTGTGGGGCGCCCGCTGGGGGACACCTCGCCACGTGACTACCACCCGGCCTGCCCCCCCCCTCACGAGCGGGAGATGGGTGCGGGTGGGTGTGGGAGGAGCGTGGTTTTGGTGCTGGTCGCGGGCTTTCCTCCCCCCCCCGCTGTGTGTGTGTGTGTGTGTGTGCGTGTTTATATGGGAGAATGGGTGTGTGTGTGTGGGAGAATGTGTATGTGTGTATGGGAGTATGTGTGTGACACCAGAGGTACCCCCAAAATCAGTCAACCCCCAGTCAGTCACCCCCCAGTCAGTTACCCCCCCGCCAGTCAGTCACCCCCCTACCAGTCAGTCACCCCCCCAGTCAGTCACCCCCCCCCAGTCAGTCACCCCCCAGTCAGTCACTCCCCCGCAGTCAGGCACCCCCCCAGTCAGTCACCCCCCAGTCAGTCACCCCCCCCCCAGTCTGTCACCCAACCCAGTCAGTCACCCACCCAGTCAGTCAGTCAGTCACCCACCCAGTCAGTCAGTCACCCACCCAGTCAGTCAGTCACCCAGTCAGTCAGTCACCCACCCAGTCAGTCAAGTCAGTCAGTCAGTCAGTCACCTACCCAGTAAGTCAGTCACCCACCCAGTCAGTCACCCAGCCAGTCAGTCACCCACCCAGCCAGTCAGTCACCCACCCAGCCAGTCAGTCACCCACCCAGCCAGTCACCCAGCCAGTCAGTCACCCACCCAGCCAGTAAGTCACCCACCCAGCCAGTCAGTCACCCACCCAGCCAGTAAGTCACCCACCCAGCCAGTCAGTCACCCACCCAGTCAGTCAGTCACCCACCCAGTCAGTCACCCACCCAGTCAGTCACCAACCCAGTCAGTCACCCACCCAGTCAGTCAGTCAGTCACCCATCCAGCCAGTCACCCAGTCAGTCACCCACCCAGTCAGTCAGTCACCCACCCAGTCAGTCAGTCTCCCACCCAATCAGTCAGTCACCCAGCCAGTCAGTCACCCACCCAGCCAGTCAGTCACACACCCAGCCAGTCACACACCCAGCCAGTCAGTCACACACCCAGCCAGTCAGTCACCCACCTAGCCAGTCAGTCACCCACCTAGCCAGTCAGTCACCCACCCAGCCAGTCAGTCACCCACCCAGCCAGTCAGTCACCCACCCAGCCAGTCAGTCACCTACCCAGCCAGTCACCCAGCCAGTCAGTCACCCACCCAGCCAGTCAGTCACCCAGCCAGTCAGTCACCCACCCAGCCAGTCACCAAGTCACCCAGACAGTCAGTCACCCAGCCAGTCAGTCAGTCACCCAGCCAGTCAGCCAGTCACCCAGTCAGTCAGTCCGTCAGTCACCCAGTCAGTCAGTCCGTCAGTCAGTCAACCAGCCAGTCAGTCACCCAGCCAGTCAGTCACCCAGCCAGTCAGCCAGTCAGTCAGTCAGTCACCCAGCCAGTCAGTCACCCACCCAGCCAGTCAGTCACCCACCCAGCCAGTCAGTCACCCACCCAGCCAGTCACCCAGCCAGTCAGTCACCCACCCACTCTCTCTCTGTGTATCACCCACCCTCTGTGTGTGTCACCCACCGCTTCTCCCCTCTGTGTCTCCCACCCCACTCTCTCTCTCTCCCCACCAAACTCTCTCTTCCTCCTACACTCTCCCTCTCTCCCACCCACACTCTCTCTCTCTCCCCCCCCACACTCTTTCTCTCTCTCTCTCCCCCCCCCCCCACGTGCTCTCTCTCCCCCCCACTCTCTCTCTCTCCCCCCCCACACTCTCTCTCTCTCTCCCCCCCACTCTCTCTCTCTCTCTCCCCCACACTCTCTCTCTCTCTCCCCCACACACTCTCTCTCTTTCTCTCTCTCTCTCTCTCTCTCTCTCTCTCTCTCTCTCTCTCTCTCTCCCCACCACACTCTCTCTCTCTCTCTCTCCCCCCCCACTCTCTCTCTCTCCCCCCTCACACTCTCTCTCTCCCCCCCACTCTCTCTCTCTCTCTCTCCCTCACACTCTGGATCTGTATATCTTATTTACCCTATATATCTAACTGCCCTATACTACACCGAAATAACCTATACTGCTTTCTTCCAGATCTGACTCAAGCTTCACACGGAAGACATCGGAACCCCCCCCCTAACCCAGAAGACGGGTAGGGAACACCTCCCCTCCAATGTATAACATTGCGGGAATGAGGGTACCTGGACATTGAGGGACTGCGGATAAGGTAAGATCCCAAGCGGGATTGCTGCTTTAGATATTGTGAAGCGGGGACATCCAGACACTGGTTAAGGGGTTCAGGAAACTAGTCATTCACAACTGGCTTTATTTCTAGATCCAACATTTACACACACACACACACACACGTAACAAGGACTAATTGTAGTATAATGTAATACAATAAATACATGTATGTCAAAAACGAATGTTGTTCTGACTAGGAATTTATTAAATGTATTTTATTTATATATTTTATTTGAAAGCGGGGTTGGGGGCGGTACTAGGGGTGGGGTTGGGGGCGGGACTAGGGGTAGGGTTGGGGGCGAGTAGATTTTTTGGTTGGGCGAGTAGATTTTTGGGTGATTTGTCGAACACTATATATATATGTGATAGTTGTCCCATGGACTGGTGAAAAAAGTGTAAAAGCCCTGAAGGGGTTAAATAAAGCATGAGCTTATGTGGGTAGTGCAATTAAAATCTGGCTAGAGCCAGTGCATTACGGGTATGCCTTGACGTGGCATACAGGCTTACAAATGCTTTGGCGAAAGGGTTTAACAAAATATCCTTTTTCATGAGATTATTATTTTATTTTAGCCTAATTGGTAGGAGCGCAGGAATCGTTCTTTTTGTTTTTCTATATATAAGGTTTATCTTTTTACCTACAGCAAACTTCTATAGGGAGGAGTGCGGTATTATGTATAATAATTTTGATGATGAAATCAATTTGTGTGTCTGTTAAAGTGCCCTCTTTTTCCCAAAAATATTTTGCTGCTAAGATCCTTTAGGTAATGCAGGGCTGCCGACAGCTTTCCTGGGGCCCAGAACTAGAGCTTCGCCTGCCCCCACACCCCTGTGTTCGCGCTGCACCCCTCCCCCCCATGATGGTGCTGCAAACCCCCCCTCTCCCCCTGTGTCGATGCTGTGCCTCCTCCCCCCCATTTCAGCAGCCTTGTGAGCCCTTCCCATTCACACCTGTATTTATCTCCCCCTCTGTCTCTCACTCTTTCCCTTTCTTTTCTTCACTCACTCCCCCCTCCCTCTCTTACACACCCTCTGCTATCACTCAATTACCCCTCTCACTCAACCCCACTTTTCCTCACACTCATTTCCCCTTCCTCCCCTGGCCACACATACACATCCCCAATACACATACAATTCCCCCTCCAACACTGCCCACACAACCCGAATACACACACAATACCCCCTCCCAATACAGACACCACTACAGCCCCCCAGATACAGACACTACACCCCCACCAAATACTGTACAGACACACTACACACACACACACACCAGATAAAATACCCCACCAGATACAACACCACAACCACCCTCCAGATACAATTACCATCATCCCCTTGATACAATTACCACCACCCAATACAATTACCACCACCATCTCTCAAATACAATTACCACCAAGACCCCAAAATACAATTACCCCAACCCACAAATACAATTACCTCCCCGCACACACAAATACAATCCCCCCACACAAATACAATTACCCCTTCCACAAATACAATTACCCCCTCAGCACAAATACAATCCCCCCACACACAATTACAATTCCTCCACACACACACAAATACAATTCACCCCCACACACAAAAATACATTTCTCCCACACACATACATATACAATTTCCCCCCCCCACACACAAATACAATTGCCCACACACACAAATACAATTCCCCCCAAAAAATACAATTTCTCCCCACCACCACACACGTCTGGTTGCCGCCGCTAGGCACAAGGACATGGCTCTCTCTCTCCTTGTGCACGTCAGAAGCTGAGCATGACTTCTGTGTGCACCCAGCTTCGAGTGCGCACCAGCGGGAGAGAAAGGGCCAGGGCCCAATGGCAGCAACCAGAGGCCCGGCTCTCTCTAGGTACTTCAGAAGTGTAAGGCCTTAAACTAATCCTGCTAGTGGAAGCTGAGTTTGGGTATTGTGTGAGAATTTGGGGAGTTAAGAGGTAAGCTAGGCAGTCAGTTTTTGGGTAACACCTTTCACAAACACACTCACCTACACGTGGGGAAGAATGTACCAATATCATCATGCAATTTAGTTCCCAGCACTTTCATACAAGTTCATAATAGAGGTTTAGGAGTTATGTAGGTATCTAGCTCAAGTTGCGACCCAATACTTGCAGAGGCAAGAAAAGAGCTCTCAGTGAGCACTCAGTTCCTCATTGCCTGCCCTGACACCTTCCAATAAGTGGCAATTATCTCCAATTTATACCTAAACATTGTTATCTGGTTTGGTGTACAAAGTATAAAAAGGACACAATCCTGAAGATTTACATGTTTGTGCATATACTGTAGTAAAGGTATCAACCACATATACAGCAACAAACATTTTTTAATTGTTCAAAGGCTAAAAAATGGTTCTGTGGCTGTGTACAAACAACAGATATTACAAACCATCAGGGTCCGCTCCACTAAATCCTCTAGGGTTATCAATAAGCAATCAATTGGACCTCTATTTTGGTTACCTAGTCTGGTAATTTCAGGGAATATCCCAAGTGAATAGATCCATACATACCCCCACTTCTAAGTTATACCACAGACGTATACATGGGCTGATAAGTGACAAAAGTGAACAGGAAGTGCGCAACTATTAAACAATACCACACACGTGAAGTGATAATACAGTAATATTAAAGGTATATTACGTGACCTAATATTCAGATTGGAGCGTCTGCAGCTGTGGTACCGGGGATGGCTCAGGGCACCCCCTAGAACGTTAGACAAAAACACAAAAGACACAGCGCATAACGCTCATAGTGCATTAAAGATATATTAAAACAACAAATTAATAAGGTAATTATTGTGCGTGAATAGAAAGGAAAATAGTGCGCAATCTAATTTTAAACGTGACGTGATAAGTGAGAATATATGAAATAAATAACTTAACCTAAGATTGAGCGTCTGCAGCTGTGATGGAAGGTGGGGGGGCTCAGGAACCCCCTGGAACTAACAAATGGATACAAAAAAGAGACACAGCGCACAACGCTCATAGTGCATTACAAAATATTATTGACATGAATAATAAATGGTGAGTAATGTGCGTACATCAAATAAATTAATAACAAGCAGTTTCGGGATATTTTACCCAACGCCTCCGGAGACCAGGATATATGTCTTTGCAGGGGTGATACTGCTGTCCTCGATGGTGCAGGGTCCTATTGAAATGTGTGCACAACCTCTGCTTGATCTTGCTCCCCTGAGCACAGGCAGGCTGGGAGCTGCTGATTCCTGCAGTGTTTCAGCAGAGCAGTTTTAGACATCAGCTGTGCGCCAACACTCTCCTCCGTGTGGATCACTTCCTGGATCGTGACGTCACCGCAGGGATTCGGCGCCGCTCAGCAACAGTCAAAATCGCGCAGTAGGGTGCCAGTATGGGGCTAGAGCACTAGTACAAGCTTGTCCTACGCGTTTCGAAACGGAACGTTTCTTCTTCAGGGACCTTGGATAGGTTAAAAATCCCTCTAGGGGGTGATAATTTTAGTCCCTCTCGCAATCTCTTTTCTTTAGATCTGGTCCCCCCTCTTGTTCCTCTTCTGGTAAAGTTCTTTTCTTTTTTTTCAGTGAGGATTTTTGGGGGGGTCCCAGACATTCTTCCGTCCTTTTTAAATCTGAGTGTCGATGTTTGACCGAGTCTAAAAAACAAGACGGAGATGATTGGGCAGGTGACTTAAACCTAGGACTAGGTTTACTCATCCCTTGATTCATATTTTGGTCATGTCGCTCATATTCCCTTTGACCATATCTAAAATTTGGGATATAATTCCTTCCTTTATAATTAGGGTTCCTGAAATGCCCTTCTTGCCTATGTGGGGGTGGATAACTCATGTATTGTTGAGAGCCTCTTCTATCATCATACATTTGGTTTTCCCAACCCCTTTCATTTTGATATACAAATTGTTTAGAATATCTTGGCTGAAAGACTAGTTTTTTTTATGTTTTTATAAGTATATAGGAATAATATTGATAATGTTTATATTTTTGATATGAGAAATAAATTTTAACACTTTGGGATTTATGAAGGTTCATTTTAAACACATCTTCTTGCCATGGTTCAATTTTAGTCCTTTTTTATTATAGCTCATGCTTCTCCTTTAAAAGTTTTCAATTAATTAAAAGAGTATATTGCTAAATACATGTTCAAATTCCATCAGCTCCAGATTGCTAGTGTATATGTATATGTTTTTAGACTGAATTGATATATTATGATGCATTAATACTTTTTTCTTTCGTTTTAGAATTGTTCTCTATATTACTGTATGTTGTTAATGAATAAAGTTGTTGTTGATAGTTTTTTTCTGTAAGGATTCACTCCCCCCTTTGTCGCTATCCCATTGGGCAAAACGTCCGTGTGACGGACCAATGGGCTGCTAGCGCAGGGTATTTCAATGTCAGTTAGTATGCCATTCTTTATTCTCTGATGAAGAAACCTTTACGGTTTCGAAACGCGTAGGATAGTGTACTATTGGACTCTCTGCCCCGTTTTTATATCGATCCGGCCACCGGAGAAGAATCTTGACGTGACGCGACGCGAGTTGGAGTGACGTCATCACCCTGAAGTGCTGGTGCGGTGGGGAGAAGGAGAGAGACCAGCCGTCGCGAGGACCGCGGGACACGGCCGTTCCCCAGTGAGCCACTTGTGGCTGGACACTGTTCACCTTCACCGGGGACATTTAAAGGACTCCATATTTACCCATTCTGAATCTGGGACTTACTTACCAACTCCAGTGCCAGTAGATGACTGCTGATCCGGTCCACAGTGTGGTGCAAGGTCCCTGCTGAAGACATCTGATCCTGGTCGCATTGCTGGTGGATGGGTAACTTATCCCATAAATGCATAACTGATTTTTATTGATGTACGCACAATAATTACCTTATTAATTTGTTGTTTTAATATATCTTTAATGCACTATGAGCGTTGTGCACTGTGTCTTTTGTGTTTTTGAATACATTGGCTGATGGGCTAGTGGGAATCATTCTATATGAGTGTGTGTGATGATACTTTCATGAATATCTACTGTACGTACAGTATGTGATTGTCTGTTATTGCTTGTTTACCCTTTTTCTAATTTAGATTTTTTATTAAAAGTTAAGTTTTAACCACTTCTTCACACTGGTTCTGAGTGCTTGCTAAAAGGAGCTCTTTTCTTGCCTTGCAAGTATTTGTTCTCTACATATCCTACGCTCCTGAGAGCACCTCTCTTACCACATTAGACTGTAGCAAGAGCTACTCACCTCCTCCATCACCTGTTACACGCATACAGTACAGTATAGCTCAAGTTGCTAGAATAGTGGTACTGGCATACTGTAGTACATAGTACTGCATACGCATTACTGTTCATTATAGCAGTTAAGCTTAGTTCATCATAAGAACATTCAAATCAAATTCAGGGTTTGCAATAAAATGAAAGCAATTACCAATGCTGGTGAAATCCAGTTTACCAATACAATAACATTTTTATGAAAGAATAAAACTTAAACGATCATTGGTAATTACATCTGGGATTAAATATTATCCACTTAACAGCATAGTCTTTTGCACACTATTTTTTGCTAAACTCTTATTTAATAGTTTTTCAAGTTTACAACAACTAAAGAGATGGGAAGAAGGTGAAATAGAATTACAGACCTGTACATAAGTTCACAATATCATGGTTATATCAAAAAAATGGTACAGAATTAATTAGAGGGTAAAATGTCAAGAAGTAACAAGGTGATTTTCCATTGCTTCAGACTAATTTATGATACCTATGCCCATATTTACTAAGAAGTCTATGCCGTAGGGCATCTTCTGGAGTCAGAAAAAACCATATCACTCATTCAAGTGTCTTCTGTTTCCAGAACGTGCCATAACACTGCTGAGTAAATATGGGCCTTATTCCTTTAGCTTGCCTATACATATCTGAACCTCAAGGCTCCCATGCTATATTAACATTTTGTTAAATATTACACATGCAGCAGGTGTTATTACACACATTAACGCGGTTAGCTAATGTGATAAATATTACATGCATTAAGAAAATATCACATCATAAGGTACTATTTGTTTGAATGGAGCTGCTTTAAAAATCGCACCAGCGTTAACATCGGTTCAATGATGGCTGCTATATCTGTATGTAATAAACGTTTTTTTTTTTTAATGATTCCAATTTTTTTTCACAGATCATATTTGATTATGTCACATTTATTTTATACATGACGAGTAACCAAAAATAACTTAGCATCAAACAAGTACAGTAATTGAATGTGAGCATTACTAATCTTATAAAAAACACTCACATTGTGGTTGAGCAATAGTATAACACATGGCAAACTGCAATTATATTCAATACTAAAATTACTGGAAGTAGATTTATAACTAACCTCTTAAATAACAGAGAAACTATCATTGCAAACTGCAAGCATGCTTTTTTATTTTTTATTTTACAATGAAAAAAGTGTTAGGCACTTTGTATTTATTAAAATACTTAAATGCTTCCCTGAGGTTTTAAAACTACAGGTCAATGGTAGCTGATAGATTTATTCACTGTGGGTAGCAATCTTTTAAGAAAGCAATAATGTTCAATGGAGTGGACAGTTTGGGAGATTAATGTACAAGTCGATGGCTAGTGCATTAACTGACCACACTGTCTTAAAAGGCACTATGATATACACCCAATGGCCTTGTTCCTCATCTATCATGTCACACTTCTCTTTGTAGCATTTTCTTTTTTAAAGACACTAACCTCTGACTTTACTCTCTTCAATAAATAAATGGCTTTTTCATTCCACATCTATTTAGTCTCTTTAGAAAAAATAATAGTAAACTTTCAATGACACCGTGTCCCACGCCATCACAACAGTACCAGTGATATCACATTATAAAGTTGCTTTTATGCATTCTATCAGCCATACTGCCATTTTCTATTTAGGATTCCCGACCCAACTTTGACTTTCCCTGCATACTGTATATCATCGTTTTTTTTCTGGTTTTTGTTTTAAAATTTAAGAATACAGATGTAGTCAATGTCATTGCACTTGTAATCTCACGATAACGGATTATAGCTAGCGTGATTTGCCCTTTAATTTAATGGAGCCGCGAGTGGAAACATTGTGCAATTAAGTGCCTTACCACACGATAACAGTTGCAATAACGTTGGCGTCATCTCTAGATACTATACGTATGCCAAATGTGTAATTTAGTATATATATATATATATATATATATATATATATATATATATATATATATATATATATATATATATATATATATATATATATATATAGTACACTGGCGACACAGTTTATTACACTGCGGCCAGATCCGCAAGCCGGGAGATTTCCCGGCTTGCTAGTGGCCGCCCCTCGGCGTGCCGAGCATCATAGACGCGCGGTCACGCGTCTTCGGGAGCGTGCGCCCCCCTGCACGCGCGTCCAGGGCTCCCCGAGGGAGCCCTGGTGTCCCGCGATCGCGGGACGGCGGCAGGGGGTTCCGGGGGACCCGGCGGACCCGGCAGCGGTAGGGAGAGCGCCCCGATCGGAGGGCGCTCTTCCGCTGCTTCGGCGCACGCCCGTCACCCTCGGGCACGCGCCAGGCTACTGCTGCGGCCAAGAACGGGCAAATGCTCGAATAAACTTGGCCGCAGCAGTATGTTGTATAATTAAAGCACCAACTCATTCTTAGCAAATAATCTGGAAGATGCAACAAAATGAAAGAGTTACATATTGTAGTTTATGGCTGATCTTGTGGGAACCATGAGATTGTTCTGTAGTTCTACAGGCATTATTAATTTCATTATCAAACTAATGTCTCCTATTGACCCTTCTCCAATAGAAAACTGGTTCACATAGGACAAAACACGGACAAATAACTTGAATACATTGATTGTGTGAGATGAAAATGCTTCATACAGATGCAACGGCCGTTATTCGAACAATTCACTGAGCCATTTTCGTGTGCTCTGCTGTATTCCACGCGGCATTCACGCCTGTGTTTACAGCGGTTGATTTGTTTGAATATCATGGATTCTGATTTCTTTGGGCGCAATTCTTTGCGTATCCGTGGCAGAAATGAATGAATTGTAATGTGTACAGTACTGTGCTACTGTGTCAATTTCAGGTGTTTAAAAACCAGAACACTAAAATGCCATTTCTGCAGTCGATAAAAACACGAGTCAACACGTGTCTTAAGGCAAGGCGATAAGGTTGGAAGAAATCACGCGCCATGACATGGGTATTCCGAGGTATACAATGCGTAAAATGTTCGAATAATGGCCGCTGCATCTGTACAGCATCAATTTAACATTAAACTTGTACTTTTAATTTCTACAATGCCGGATGTCCTGCAGCACCAAAGTGTCACTGGACTTTCAGGATTAAGACCATGTCATTTCTTTGGTAGCGATCATCCCCCTGATGGTTGAAGCAGAAATTGAGTTTACCTCCACTTTCATCCTTCTAATTGAGCAGTGAACACAATTTCCCCCTAGAAAACAAACAAAAATAGTATGACATTCCACACCTCTGGAGTGCAAGCTCTTGTGTCATTCAGGGAGCATGATAAAGGCACTATATGGGTTTAAGTAATATAAAAGGTACAAGTATTAATGTGTTTAAATAAAGAATCTTAATGGTCTTGGAACAGAAAGTCCATGGCATCAGACAGCCAAAAACGGCATGAAATGAACTACAGTAGTTTTGCCTTGTATATTTCTATTTTTATATGAGCATTGTGCTACATACATTACGTTTTACAAACAACACAAATCAATTCTTTAGATGTGAAGTTGGTTTATTCTTCACAAATATTTTTTGCTTTGTGGCTAACAAACTATCATGTAGTTTTTGAACAAAAAATAATTACGCCTAAAGAAAAAGGATTCCTTATGTCACACTTTAAAAGATCAAACAATTTAGTTTGTGAAGCACTTCGCAATAAAAGCAATTTCTTGAGTTGACACTGCTTTTAACAAGGAATTTGCACACAAAACTGTTATGGTTTATTTAATGGAAAACATTTTACATCCCCCTATACTTAGTGACACATTTATTTTCTCTAAGAATATGTTCAGTTTCAGAAAGCATGTATTGTGCTGAAATCCCCATTGCATTTTATTATCTTTAGCTATAACATCAACAATCATTAGATGACCATTAAAGTATTTTAACCTCTCTGCCACGGAGATTTACTTTTGTCTCAAATATTCTTTGATTACAATCTTGGTCTTTTATTTGCCAACACAATGGAATGGAAGAAAACATAATGTGTCCTCTCTATATACTGTAGCATTAGTAAGACCACATCTTGAGTATGGAGTACAGTTTTGGGCACCACTTCATAGAAAAGATATTATGGAACTAGAGTGAAGGAGACCTCTGGCGGTTACCACTGAGTATGGCTGCAGCAGTGGTGCTTCCCCCAAAGCTCCTGATTGAGAGAGGTAGGCCCACATGTGCGGACACGGGATCGTGGTCTGGGCCAGCCCTGCGAGAGAAAGGCAGAGCAGCCATCTTGATCTGCTTGTTCCTGCTGCAGGTCTGTGATGGAGGGAAGCAGGAGGGACGCGGGCCCAGGAAAGGCTGTCCTGCCGGAATACCTGACCAGAGGGGGGAATAAATAAATAATAATAATTTTTAAAAAAATGGGTCAGAGGAGAGAGCCGTACTGCACCGACACACTTTATTCGAGCAAATACCCAGTATGTACCTGGCAGATACCTGGAATGTGCCGCTCCTCACCTCAGACAAGCCCCGTTGCGTTTGCCTTCCCAGCCTGGGTTCATGCCTGGCTGACGGGCGGCTGATCTGTTAAATGATAATGATTAGGATTTACTAGGCTGCAATGCTTCGCGTGTCTACCAGATGGCATAAATTCATGAATTGTAATGCAGTATATATATATATATATACTGTGCAGTATTGCAGCCAGCGGGAATAAAATGCTTCAATCCCTGCCTGGAAAATACCTCAATTCACTCGGGCAGAAAACAGTCACAAACCTCAATACACCTGGGTATACCCGAATTCGTGGGACTAGCCGAGCTCGAATAAAGTGTGTCGCCAGTGTAGGCCTTGTGGCACACTGCCAGGATCAGGGGGCAGAGGAGATACACACATACACACACAGAGCAGGGAAAACTGGTCTCTGAAGTCTGCCTACAGAGGGTACTGTAGAATAACTGACGGATTAGGTCTGCATAAAGGAAAGAGAGAAACTGCAAACAAAGAACCCCCTGAGTGGGCAAAAAAAAATCTTCATCCCCAGATTGTTTCTTACCATGAGCCCCAACATCTATTTGGCACTGTTTCCTGGGCTACGTGCATTCCCTGAGATAGCCCTGGTTAGAGGAAGGGAGAGTAAAAAACTAAATAAAAAACCAAGTGAATAAACAATGTGCGAGTGAGCAAGATACCTCAACAATGAGGGGGCTTACCTCAACTTAAAGCTTCCATCACCTAAGTAAATTCAGCTCTAACTATAAATAAAAATGTGCTTACCAATAACACCCATGCCAACCAAACAACAACAAAAACCTACGGCCACGCAGGAGGCCTCACTTTTCTTCAGGAAACGCACTACGGGGGCTAAAGATCAAGAAGTGTCTGTCTCGGGCAAAGAGGCAGATCCAGAATCAAACTCTCAGGAAGAAGTAGACTCCCCACTCACTCTTAAAGAAATCTTGGTATTTGTTCAGGATATAAAACACTCTTTTCACTCTGAAATACAGAGTATTCATCGCAGCCTCAAGGACGAGATAGTGTCTATAGGCGACCTTATTGCAGACTTAGAGGAAAAGGTAGAAACAACTGCCCTTGTTCAGGGATCCCAGGCCCAAGAAATTCATGAAATAAAAACTCAAGTTAAAATAATATTTGAAAAAATTAGTGGATATAGAGAACCTGCCAAGATGTAAAAATCTGCGGAGTAGAGGAATACTAGAAGAAGTGGACAACGCCCCACTGGACACATACCTTACTTGTCTTTTTACATCTCTCCTACCAGAAACATCAGGAGATAAAATCCAGATGGACAGAGCACACAGGCTCCCTAGGCCTAAAAATCTTGATCTGGCAAAGACACGAGATGTGATCACACTTCTACCTTATTTCCGCACCAAGGAGGAGATATTGAGAGCTGCTAGATCCATCCCAAAGATTGAACAAGATAACCTCCAACTTCTTATCTTCCCTGATTTGGCCCAAGTAACGCTGAATAAGCAGAAAATGTATGCGCAGATCACCAATATACTGTGAATCAATAAAATTCACTATCGCTGGGGATTCCCATGCAAGCTGCTGTTCACTTACCATGAAACAATGCATGTTCTTCTTTCACCAGAAGAAGGTGAAGAAAAATTGAGATCACTAGGTTTACTTGAACCAGAAGACATGGAGGCCCCCCAGCAGGCCCATATTCCACCTAAACCACAGCGCCCGGCATGGGTGAAGGCTTCAATTCCAAGACAAGCAAAAATGATGCCTATCTGAAAAATCAGGGCTGATTGCACCTTAAGAATCAACCTAAGACAATATCTCAAGATGAGATGTGCTCTGGACATAAGTTACAGGTTGATAATAGGTTGTCCAGTCCAGAAATGTTTTTCAAAGTCCAGTTGCTGACTTTATATTATATATTAGGTTTTAAAGGTTATATTTTATGTATATTTTTTATTCTGTTTTTTCCCATGGGTTGAATATAGATTTTGAGATATCTGGAGATGAACTGTCAGCTCAAACGTTTCAACGCTTTAATGTTTCAAAAAAAGTGAGAGAAAAAAGAAAAGTTGATGTAAATAATTACGTTTGTTTCCCCCCCTCCTCCCCCTTGTTCTGATGTGTATGACTACCCATACAATGCACCCCGTATTCCATAGTGTATTTCTCTTGTTTTTCCTTTTTAAAGGTTTTGCTCATAAACAAAGGAGCACCACGGCGGTCTGCCATTGGGCCGTTGCCCGCCTCCCCCCATGCTGCTTTATCCTGTAAGTGCGACTGTTTCACACTACGAGATCCTCTTTGGTTGGTCCCCCAAACAAAGTTTGGAAACCGGGGTCCTCTGTGTATCCCACCCAACCATGTCTATCCTTTCCCCATGTCCAGCCCCACAAGCATTTGTCATCATTGTGCTTTAACTTATGTACTTTCTGGTACATATATTCTTGCACCAAAATGTTTATGAAGTTTGATTAACTGATTTTTCTGATATGTATATGCTATCACTCTGTTGACCCACACAATATACCACTGAAATATTGCCATGCCAATTAATATAATTTCTCAAAATACCAAGGGCTTAAACACCCCCCGAAAAAGACAAATAGCTCTATCGGAGGCCGAAAGACTAGGGGGAGATATAATTATGTTACAAGAAACCCATTTGAAAAAAGGAGACCAGTCATTGCTATTCAGGAATGATTATCCATTCATCATCTACTATGAAAAAAAAATGGAGTGGCTAAACTCTTCTATAAAAACTTACATTTCAAAGTAGATAAAATCAAAACTGATCTCGCTGGAAGAATTTTAGTTATCACAGGTTCGTTGGATTCTACTTATCTAACAATAGTAAATATTTATGCTCCTAATAAAAATCAAGAGTCTTTTTTCTAGGAGTTAACAGATTTAATACAATCTATTCAGAAAGGCCTTCTAATCCTAGCTGGAGATTTAAATGCAATAATGGATCCAAATTTAGATAAATTCCCCAGCCCTCCACCATCACAAAAGACAGCTCCTTCTACTTGAGGACTTGTTTCCATGTCCAAAGAATTGATGCTTGTAGACTCCTGGAGATTAATGAACGTTAAGGTGAAGGATTTGTCTTTCTTCTCCCATCCCCATAATAGTTATTCATGAATTTACTATATTTATGTGGATCAACAAATCAGCGATAATACTGTATCTCCTCAGCAACAATTGTCCCTGTGCAGATCACTCCACACTTATTACTAAGCTGGAGGGTCATACAACCAAAAATAAAACAAGATCATGGTATTTAAATTAATTTTTATTGACAAACCCACAAACACTTAAATATTGGGCCAGCTCCTCTTCCATTAGTTTAAGTAATAATCCCTGAAGAACAGGGCATTACTGGCCAATAATGTACTATACAAATAGTATTACAAATGTACTATATTACAAATATACTATAGAGCAGCTCTTTTAGGGCACTTAATTAGTTGACATTCAAACCCAGCGGATAAACAATGGGTGGAGCAAGAAAATTTGATTTGCTCCCCATTTGAAATTAAGAATCTCCTTTGGTTTAACAAAAAATCTATACCAGCTGCAATCTACAGAAATCCAGTGATATATTTTCCTGTAATCTCTGGGACTCTCTTAAATCCAGGTTCAAGTTAACTGGCCTTCCATCACTCATCACACCTCTTTTTACAAACCCCTCCCTTCCTTTTTATGTGGGTAACCAACAAACCAACCCTTGGACTCAAAAAGGACTCCTACGAGTCAACAATATTCTTATTCATGGGAAGGTCCCCTCTTTTGTCTCATTATATTTCTCCAGATCAAACACTATATCCAATCTATCTACAAATCAAATAGATCGCACGATCTTACTTTGTACGAGGATTGGCGTTTACAACAGTCGCTTACAAAGGGTATTATCTCCATGCTATACCATAACCTACTCCCTTTAAAAGCAACCAAACTCATGATAAATATATGATCTCCTGGGAGAAGGATTTAAATACCAATTTAGATCTGGGTATATGGAAAGATATATGGGAGGCCGCCTCCAAAAATTCATTGTGTGTTGTGATCAAGGAGAATATCTACAAACTAATATTCAGATGGTACATGACTCCTACTAGGTTACACTCTTTTTTTCCCAGGTGTCTCCCCATTATGTTTGCATAATTGTGGTGAAATGGGGAATATACTGCATTTATTTTGGTCGTGCCCTAAAATCCAACTACTATGCAGGGAAGTGTTCACCCTAATATATAGGATCCTGGGGAATCACTGTTCCCCATGATCCATTATATACTGTATACTGCTAGGGAAACCAATGGACAAACAAAATTAAAAGGAAGCCAAAATTATTTCCCAAATTTTAAATGCCACTAGGTGCACAATCGCCAAGAATTGGAAACAATATGCCCAAATAAACAATAAAATCTGGCATATAGTTTATATGGAAAACTCTCTGCCTATCTGAATGGCTCTACCTCACAATTCTCAGTGATTTGGGCCCCTTGGTTCCGACATGCGAGTATATCTCCATATATAGATTAAAACATTCTGAACATTGTGATTTATGCTGTATCTAAACTGTTGTTCATTATATTGTATATGTACAAATGATGTATCTTTCCCGTTTCCCTTAATTCCTACCCAATTGTGATTTTACCAGATTATATGCATTAATGTACCCCCCCTTCTCTTTTTTATGTAACTCTTTATGTTTTCCCTAACTTCTGAAAAATGATTAATAAAAACTTAAGTAAAAAAATTAAAAAAATTAAATAAAAGGGATGGATAATCTGATTTATGAAGAGAGGCTAGCAAAATTAGATTTAGAAAAGAGGCATCTAAGAGGGAATATGATATTATATACAAATATATTCAGGACAATACAAGGAGCTTTCAAAAGAACTATTCATCCCAAGGGCAGTATAAATGACACAGGGTCATCCCTTAAGGTTGAAGGAAAGGAGATTTCACCAGCAACAAAGCAAAGAGTTCATTAGAGTAAGGACAGTTAAAATGTGGAATTCATTACCCATGGAAACTATGATATCATATACAGTAGATATCTTCAAATAAAGGTTTGACATCTTTTTAGAAAGGAAGGGTATACACCAAATAAATTAACATGGGAAGGATTTTGATCCAGGGAGTCATTTGATTGCCAATTTTTGGAGTCAGGAAGGAATTTATTTTTCTTCTTATGTGATATCATTAGATGATATTTCACTGGGTTTTTTTGTTTGCCTTCCTCTGGATCAATATACTGTACTGTAAATTCAAAATAGAATAAATTTAGCATAGGTTGAAATTGATGGACGTCTGTCTTTTTTCAACCTCAACTACTGTGTTACTATACAGTATATCTGTGTTTCTTTGGTGTTTCATCTGTGTTAACTTCAGTGGAAGTTGTTGGCAGTTAATGTTGACTGAGACCTGCTAATGGAGCTTCATGGACTCCCTCCCCTCCCCATTGTCCTGGTAAAATATTTTATAAATAAATAAATTGTCTGTCCAAAACATAAATCTTATATGTAGCAGTTAACTTTATATTGTGTCAAGGATAGATTCCCCAATACTAATCCGTATACTCTATCAGTATTGCAGAGATGTACAGTAAATATAACTTGAATATATAGTTGGATATTGAATGTTCGTTACAAATAAGGTTGGTTGTGCATATTAAGTCAAAAAGAACGATTCCTGCACTCCTACCAATTAGGCTAAGATAAAATAATAATCTCATGAAAAGGGGTATTTTGTTAAACCCTTTGGCTAAAGCATTTGTAAGCCTGCATGCCACGTCAAGGCATACCCGTTAATGCAGTACCTACACTATATATATATATATATAATAGTTGTCCCATGGACTGGTGAAAAAAGTGTGTAAAAGTCCTGAAGGGGTTAAATAAAGCATTAGCTTATGTGAGTAGTGCAATTAAAATCTGGCTAAAGCCAGTAAAATACTTACCTTTACAATAGAGGTAAACTGGGTGCACAAATCCCTGGTGTGAATATAATAAAACTTACACATATATATCTCTCTGTCAGCCTTACACATTCACATACCATTCAATGGAGGGTGACGTCCAGACTGACACAGGGGTGTATTATACCTGCACTAATTGGAAAATTGGTAGGGGCTCAGTAACTGCTTTGTAAAGCAGATGAGCCGATAAACCTAGCCCTATGACGTTTCAGAGATACTATATTTAAAATGCCCTATGGGAGTATGTAGCAAGGAAAAGGATTGGCTAATATTAGTGAGAAACTGTACATAATACAGCGCTTCTCCCTATAGAAGTTGCTGCAGGTAAAAAGATAGGCCTTTTACTGTATAAAAACAAAAATAATGATTCCTATATATAGGTATGTATATATATGTAATAGTTGTCCCATGGACTGGTGAAAAAAGTGTGTAAAAGCCCTGAAGGGGTTAAATAAAGCATGAGCTCATGTGAGTAGTGCAATTAAAATCTGGCTAAAGCCAGTATCAATATATATTTAAAAACAGAGACAGAACATGAAACACAGACAGAGCTCTATTTGTTTATATAGAAAATTCTTTATAGTAGGAGTTCCCATGCACTATACATAAATTTAGTCCACAATTATTAATATTCATACCTTGTCCTCCCTCTCTTCAGCTCTCTATTAACCTATTGTATTTTTACAGGGGTTTAATTGTGACTATTAAAGGTCATTCTTTCCCTGTCTCTGTGGAAATAAGTTAATCCAATTTCTATATCCTATAGTATTTGAGGCACTAAGTGTAATAAATTGAATACTAAGGAACAAATATGATATGTTTGTATTTTTAGTATACAGAGATATGTAAGGGATATACAGATATAATCTATTAACCCAAAAGGGAATATATCACTTTTTAATATACATCAACTTTTTCTCTATATACATTCATGCCTTATATAGACTATGGGTCTTAAATCCTTCTCTATGTATATATGGATATGGAATTGGAATATATGGGTAATTTTGTTTTGTTTATGATGTAGATCAGTTAGATCTGAATTTATTGTTTTAATTAATGTAATCTTGCTTTTATATGTTGATCATGTAGTGCAATGTATGGTATAGTCATTCACACCTATGGAGAGTGTGAAAAATAAATTTTGAATACATCTTGTGAAACATTTATCTTGTGGATTTTCCTAATGGGAAACCATCAAATATAGTTTGAGAATAATGTTTGGAAATATACATTGCAGTACAATGATTGATGAATATATATGGTGTCAAAATGTTTGAATTTTATTGTTAGTGTTAAAAAATAATGTCATGATATCCTTTCTGCTCCGATATTATTGTTCATTATTGTATATTATTGTGTTTTAATTGCACATTTGTAATTATTTTATGCTCATTCCTGAAGTGCAATAGTCCCTATCAGCCCTTAGAAAACTAGTCCTCTATATAATTAGCATATATGTTATGTATTAGCTTCATTTAATACCACCACAGGTTGTATTAATCACCCGATCACGGGTTGCCTGGCAACGGACTGGTTATTTAAGGGCAGGACTTGATTACTTTCTACATCAGCCCTTTGAGAAAGTTACCGGTCAGGTGACGAAACGCGTTAGGGTACTGAGAGCGCGATTACGTCATCACGACGACGCCGCGCACGCGCAGCAGCCTATACCAAGCGCGGGAATACGATCGGCGGCCATTGGAAGTGTGAGCTGGAGTTTTGGACTCTATACAGACAGCGAACGGAGCCTTTAACATCTGGTCCCTGGTGATCGTGTCTGGCAGCCCTGAAGGAGTCCACGGAGACGTGTTGCAGTATCCAGAACCGGATGGTGGTGATATAATCACAAATTGCCTTTTAACCATTTGCATCCTGTGAGTGCGATTCCTACCCCCCCCATTTCCCATCCCCTTCCTTGATTTAATACATTTTATGCAGTATTATGCTATGGGGCGTGCGCTCTCTCTCTTTTTTTTGTCTGTAGATATCTGTGGAGTTGGTTTACCCTGTGTGAGAGCAGCCTAAAGACCCCTTTCAACATCAGACATCCTATCATCATGGACTAATTATGGAAGGACTGGTTGGAGTTTTTTGATTTTTGTGTCTTTCTTTTTCTCTTTTTTGAGCACGTTCATGCACTGTTTTGTACACTTTTATTGGTTGTGTTGTATCAATATGCACTAGGTCACATTAGTGTAATTGAGATATTAACCCTTTCATACATCATTCACTTTACACAACTTTTTATTCATTAACTATAGTCATATTTAATTTATTATATCACTATTATATTTTTATTTTTTGGCGCCACACTTTTTTGTTTTTTATATGTGGTCCTTTGACTCAAACCGTTTAGTGGCAGCCTAAAATAATTATATTATATTGCACAGTAATTTAAATAGTTTATTTTAATTTTATTTTTATTACTCTAGGCCAGGTCCTAGGACTATAGTTAGAACCATGATGCAAACTGCAAAAGAGAGGAATATGAGACGTAGTGGTCTAGTCTCATGTCCAGAGGTAACAAATGAGATGATTGTAGACAATGATGTTAATATAAAGGAGAATTTTTATAAACTGGAAAAACTCATGAAAGATGAGATGCGCCACTGGTGGGACGCATATTCCCTTCAGGACTATATAGATAGGAAGATAATTCCTAGGGGACTTAGAATAACAAAAGCTCCCACTTTTGAGACTAATATAGAATTCACTAAGGAATGGAATGAGACTATGGACAATTGTTCCTTCTCCTTAATGAGACTCTTGATACAATTTAGGGATAATAAAGTGAAAGAACTCGAATTAGAAATTGTTAGTATCCAAGAGGTCTTGAAACCATTTGTAGATACGAGGGACTTCAAAGAGTTTAATGAAATCACTGAGAAAAGAGTTCTCACTTTTGAGAAGGAAGTGACGGAAAGAAAGGATCTTAAATTGAGTAGAGATAAAGAGGATTATGTGACAGACAAAGTCAGGGTTTGGAAACGTAATTACAGCCAAAATAGGCGAGGTGGGCGATTCCATTCAGGTTCCAGACGTGGTGGAGGGGGGGGTTATCACTCCCATACCCCTAGAGGCAGGGAGGGGCAGCATCATGCCCCTAGGGAGAATAGAACCAATTCCCCCTACACCACTGAAGGTTCCAGGATGGCCTCAGCTCCTGGCAGTCGCTTTTCGGCCCTTGAGGTAGAGCCACTGCCGGCAGAGGAGGCCAACAATGTACCATCAATTGGACAATCCCATCTCCCTCCAAACTCTGACATAGGAAAGGACACTAGACCTAAAGAAGTCAAAATAACTAATACATCTCCTCATCATTTTTTAGACAAAGCACCGAGACAGGAAAAGAAGTCCAGAGAGAAGGAGAGAGAAAGAGACAAGGAAAAACAGTATCCGTTATGGGACCGCGAGGCTCCCAACAAATCCCAGAGTCTGGGAAAAAGAGGAGCAGAGGAGTTAGAGCGGGGAGAGTCCAACAAAGGAAGAAGGAGAACAGAAGACGACTAGTGATCCCCAGTGAGGGTAATAGTTCAATATTCAATTTATCCACAAAATTATTATCTATCTATGATATATCTCTGTTGGAGAGGGGACTGTCATTCGCTCCGAATACAGGCCCTAATGCCTTCCAGTTGTTTATGGACCTTAATAGTTTCATTAGGAAACTAACTTTAAAAAGACACTTTAATATACAGGAAACTAACATCAAACATAACAAGGAGACTGATCAAATTAATGTACAGGATCTGGCCCATCTAAAGGACCTAACTTCACTGTTAGGAGAATCAGAAGGGATTTTGAACGCTTCACAGGAATGTATGGATCCTTTGGAGCTATCCATATATCTCACTCCAATTGATAGCATAATAGAGGAAGAGTTAAATATCATACACTCACCTTTTAAACCTAAATCCATATTCTTTCCCTACCAGTCTAAGGGAGGATTCATTGAGGCCTTCTATAGTTTGGTACTGCAGGACTTTGAAGCATTATGCTCTAAGAAATCTAAGATCAATAAAAATCTTAGCCAGGGCGAACTGGACGCACTTAAACAGCTTAAGGATGATCCCTCTATTGTCATTAGGCAGGCAGACAAGGGGGGAGGAGTGGTCATCCAGGATACTTCTGCCTACCTCCAGGAGGCTCGCAGACTCCTGGGTGACCAGGCCTCCTATATCACCCTTGAATCTGATCCAGTCATAGGGTACCAGGACAGTCTTAAAGAGCTTCTTTTTTCAGCACTCACTATGGACATTATTTCTAAAACAGAGTTTAAGTTTTTATTTAATTCACATCCACGCACACCTATTTTTTATCATTTACCTAAAGTGCACAAGTCCTTGACAAACCCCCCTGGCAGGCCCATTGTGTCCGGGGTGGAGTCAATGACGTCGAGCCTGTCCCAGTATGTGGATTACCATCTTCAACCTTTTGTTACCAAACTGAGGTCACATATTAGGGACACGCTCCATGTCATTGAGGCCACCTCTGGCATTAAATGGAAGCCCACCTACTTATGGGCCACATGTGATGTGGCCTCTTTGTATACCTGTATTGACCATGCCAGGGGTATTGAAGCACTAACCTATTGGCTTGACAAGGACTTGTGCATGCCTATAAAACACAAGTTATTTATTTTGGAGTGTGTTAAATTTATTTTAAATCACAATTATTTTCTGTTTGAAGAGATGTTTCATCTACAAATCTGTGGAACGGCTATGGGCACGAGGTTCGCTCCTAGCTACGCAAATCTCTTCATGGGTTTTTGGGAGGAGAGATTTGTGTGGCAAAATTTACAACTTGGAGCGGGCCTCGTGTACTATGGCCGTTTCATAGATGATATGATTTTTATATGGGACGGAGAGGAGGCAGAACTACAGGATATTCTTAAATCATTTGATGAAAACTCTTTAGGATTAAAATTCACATTTAATATAGATGCCACTTCTATAGTCTTTTTGGATTTATTACTCACATTTGATGATAATTTAGATATTATTACAGCTACACATTTTAAAGAAGTCTCAGTCAACAACTATGTACATGCGTCCAGCAACCATCACAAACAGTGGCTACACAATATTCCTCTTGGACAGTTTCACCGAATCAGGAGAAACTGTTCAAGAGATATTGATTTTGTTCAGCAGTCAGGAGAACTTAGTTTAAAATTTAAACAGAAGGGTTATGATAACCAACTAATTAATGAGTCCTTTAAGAAAGTCAGCTCCATGGATAGATCAACTATGTTAAAAACATCTATAAATAGACAGGTCACTTCACGTCTGAGCTATAACTCACCAGTGATTAGAGACGAAACTGCTACATCTAGTGTAAGGTTTATCACTACCTACAATCAGTCTCATAAAGCAATTCAAAAAATTATGAGGAATCACTGGGGAGTTCTCAGATGTGATCCACATTTAAAAGGCATTCTTTCGGATCATGCATCAATTGTATACAGGAAGGCCAGAAGCATGAAGAGTATTTTAGCTCCATCTAAATTAAAAACAGCAAATAACTCTGATAAAACAACTTCAAAAGGCCCCTTAGGAAATCATAAATGTGAACGAGGCAGGTGTATCACCTGTAGGCACTTGAAAGCCCGGTCCGAATTCAGCTCCTCCAACAGAGATACTATCTATCAGGTCAGGAATCACATAAATTGTCTCAGTTCATTCGTAGTGTACTGCATCCAGTGTGGTTGCGGGCTACGTTATGTGGGGCGCACCACCAGATCCCTCTGCACTCGCTTCCTAGAGCACAGGAGGAGTGTCATTAAGGGACTAAATACAAACAGCATTTCCCGACACTATAAAATTATACATAACCAGGACCCAAAATGTATGTCAATCATGGGCCTGGAGTTCATCTCTCCCTGTGCTCTGGGGGGCGATCGATACAAGATCTTGTGCAGACAGGAGACTTATTGGATCCACCAGTTGGGGACTCTCACCCCTGGTGGACTCAATGAGTGTCTGGATGCTAGTACACTGGTTTGATCTCCTGACCTCTTGGACTCTCCTCGCTCTCCTCAAAGGAACCTAGGTATGGTTCCCACCTGCGGTCCTCTTTTTTCCACACTCCTCAATAGTTCACTTTCCCTCCCTCCCTTCCCATTCCCACATTTCCCTCCCCTGAGCCCTCCTTCCCATCCCTTCATCATCCTTCATTTTTTCACAATACCCATCTATTCATTCTTATTTCTATTCACTCCCTATAATATTTGAAGAGGCGTTTAAAATTAAAATTATTTTCCCCCATTCTTCATTTCATTTTCATATTTATATTTTCTATTTTTAATTTTTAATTTAGTTTTCCCAACTAAAATATAAATTTTATATATATTTGTTTATATAGAAAATTCTTTATAGTAGGAGTTCCCATGCACTATACATAAATTTAGTCCACAATTATTAATATTCATACCTTGTCCTCCCTCTCTTCAGCTCTCTATTAACCTATTGTATTTTTACAGGGGTTTAATTGTGACTATTAAAGGTCATTCTTTCCCTGTCTCTGTGGAAATAAGTTAATCCAATTTCTATATCCTATAGTATTTGAGGCACTAAGTGTAATAAATTGAATACTAAGGAACAAATATGATATGTTTGTATTTTTAGTATACAGAGATATGTAAGGGATATACAGATATAATCTATTAACCCAAAAGGGAATATATCACTTTTTAATATACATCAACTTTTTCTCTATATACATTCATGCCTTATATAGACTATGGGTCTTAAATCCTTCTCTATGTATATATGGATATGGAATTGGAATATATGGGTAATTTTGTTTTGTTTATGATGTAGATCAGTTAGATCTGAATTTATTGTTTTAATTAATGTAATCTTGCTTTTATATGTTGATCATGTAGTGCAATGTATGGTATAGTCATTCACACCTATGGAGAGTGTGAAAAATAAATTTTGAATACATCTTGTGAAACATTTATCTTGTGGATTTTCCTAATGGGAAACCATCAAATATAGTTTGAGAATAATGTTTGGAAATATACATTGCAGTACAATGATTGATGAATATATATGGTGTCAAAATGTTTGAATTTTATTGTTAGTGTTAAAAAATAATGTCATGATATCCTTTCTGCTCCGATATTATTGTTCATTATTGTATATTATTGTGTTTTAATTGCACATTTGTAATTATTTTATGCTCATTCCTGAAGTGCAATAGTCCCTATCAGCCCTTAGAAAACTAGTCCTCTATATAATTAGCATATATGTTATGTATTAGCTTCATTTAATACCACCACAGGTTGTATTAATCACCCGATCACGGGTTGCCTGGCAACGGACTGGTTATTTAAGGGCAGGACTTGATTACTTTCTACATCAGCCCTTTGAGAAAGTTACCGGTCAGGTGACGAAACGCGTTAGGGTACTGAGAGCGCGATTACGTCATCACGACGACGCCGCGCACGCGCAGCAGCCTATACCAAGCGCGGGAATACGATCGGCGGCCATTGGAAGTGTGAGCTGGAGTTTTGGACTCTATACAGACAGCGAACGGAGCCTTTAACATCTGGTCCCTGGTGATCGTGTCTGGCAGCCCTGAAGGAGTCCACGGAGACGTGTTGCAGTATCCAGAACCGGATGGTGGTGATATAATCACAAATTGCCTTTTAACCATTTGCATCCTGTGAGTGCGATTCCTACCCCCCCCATTTCCCATCCCCTTCCTTGTTTTAATAAATTTTATGCAGTATTATGCTATGGGGCGTGCGCTCTCTCTCTTTTTTTTGTCTGTAGATATCTGTGGAGTTGGTTTACCCTGTGTGAGAGCAGCCTAAAGACCCCTTTCAACATCAGACATCCTATCATCATGGACTAATTATGGAAGGACTGGTTGGAGTTTTTTGATTTTTGTGTCTTTCTTTTTCTCTTTTTTGAGCACGTTCATGCACTGTTTTGTACACTTTTATTGGTTGTGTTGTATCAATATGCACTAGGTCACATTAGTGTAATTGAGATATTAACCCTTTCATACATCATTCACTTTACACAACTTTTTATTCATTAACTATAGTCATATTTAATTTATTATATCACTATTATATTTTTATTTTTTGGCGCCACACTTTTTTGTTTTTTGTGTTTTATATATATATATATATATATATATATATATATATATATCTTTTGAATAAAATGTTCTTTTAGTTTAACCCTTTGGCCAAAGTGTTGTAAGCCCTTGAGCCCCTCGAAAGGCAGACCACATCTCAAGGGTCCTAACACTAAAATAAATCCTTAATAACCTGTACATTACCAGAAAGAATGATTTATAATAAATCTGTCAATTTTGACAGATTTATTATAAATTATTCTTCCTGGTAATGTACAGGTTATTAAGAATTTATTTTAGTGTTAGGACCCGTGAGATGTGGTCTGCCTTGGAGGGGCTCAAGGGCTTACAACACTTTGGCCAAAGGGTTAAACTAAAAGACCATTTTATTCAAAAGATATCTTTTTATATATATATATATATATATATATATATATATATATATATATATATCTGTGTTAATGGATGTAGCACTGAGCTCTGTCTGTGTTTCATGTTCTGTCTCTGGTTTTAAATATATATTGCCATGCTCAGTAGCACTCCTCTTTGACACCTATACGCATATATAAATTGTGGTTATTTTGGGGGTTCAATATGAGCTTATTGGGGTTCTGTATTTAAAGCCAGTATCATACTTATACTATAGAGGGGAACCTCGCTCTGATACCCCTTGATGGAGGATGCATGCTGCCCGGGGATAGGTCAAATATGACTAGATAGGTGTATCAAAGACAATACACTAGAGAGTCCCTTTCATAGGCGCACCGCAGACCTTTATGAAATAAACGGTCAGGGGTGAAAAAGTATAAAATGTTCTTTATTATAGTTTTTTTTTTTTTATAACTTTGATTTTATTGGGTGAAATACATCTTACATGGTAACACCTTCCATTGTCCACAGTGACATCACCGCATTTAGTTTTCTCTTTTCTTTTTATATAATCAACCAAAAACTGGACATACTAGACTCACAAGACGAACAGGGGGACAAGACACACCAACTAACTAGTCGGGAAGGAAGGGGGGGGGGGAAGGAGGGGGGGTGGTAAGGCTACAAAGGTGTTCCACCTATCATCTCCCATTCGGACGTCGTGGGTGTACTTTTAGTGTAGGCTTCTCTTCCGAGACCAGTGACCCCCTCTCTCCTCCTGTTACCTCTCTGGCTGCCTCCTGCTCTCGGGGCCTATCGTGACCTGAATCCCTCTCAGAATCTGGGTTCTCTGTCGCTAAGTTGTCCTGGATCCCTTTCATTACCGAAGAACGCATTTCTCGCTTATCATTGCAGAATTGTGGTGATATCTATTCCCGGGATGTCAGTCTGTGCCAGCCAGGGATCCCAGACTTTTAGAAAATTTGAGCCGGTGTCGTTGACCAAACGCGTCAGCTGTTCCATCCGGCAAACAAACCAAATTCTATTTCTAATCTTGGGAATAATTGGAATCTCCGGTTGTTTCCATACTGCTGCGATCTCGCACCTGGTGGCTGTGGCCAGGTGTGCGATCAATTTATGTGTGGCGTTTGATAGCCCCTCGACTCGTCTGCCCAATAGGAACAGCCACGGGTCTAAGGGGATCTCCACTTCTAGCAGTCTTTGAAGCCAATCTTTAATTTCCTCCCTAATCGGGTTCACCTTCGTACAAGACCACAGCATATGGAATAAGTCCGCTCTCTCTCCGCACTGTTTGGGGCAGAGCGGAGAGTAGCCTTTGACAAATTTAGATAATTTAGCGGGCGTGTAATACCACCTCATCAGGACTTTATACGCGTTCTCCTTTAATGTGGTGCAGATGGAGCTTTTGGCCGCCGCCTGCAGGATCCTATCCCAGTCCTCGTCTTCTAAAGTCTCACCTAGGTCTGCTTCCCACTGTCTCATATAGGTAAGTTTGGGTTGGTCGTCCGTCTCCGGGCACACTACTTCCCTGTACATTCTAGATGTTAGTCCCCTTGTGTCCGTATCTCTTGAACAGAGCTGCTCAAAATTTGTTCTCCGGGGCCGGATTGGGGCTTCATTGTAGAAGGCCCTGATCTGGAGGTATCTAAAGAATTCAGTGTTTGGTATGTTTTTCTCCTCTTTAATATGATCAAATGTTTTGATGTTTTGCCTGCCCTCCAGATCGTTTAGGCGGAGATACCCTGCTTTAACCCATTTTAAGAAAATAGAGATATCCATACCTGGAGCAAAGTTTGGGTTCCCCCAAATGGGAGTCATCAGAGAGTTCAGGGATGTGAGATGGCACTTGAACTTAACCGCGTCCCAGACCTTCAAGGAGCTGACCATGGTCTGTAGAGGAGTCCGCATAGCGGCCCGACTTTTTTTGGGCAACCAAATTAGATTCTTAATATCTACTGGTGTGCAGCATTCTTTTTCTAATGCTACCCACCTCCGAAGGTTCAGATCCGTGTGCCACTGCACAATCTGGCTCAACTGGGCTGCCTTGTAGTAAGCGAACAAGCATGGCACCCCCAACCCTCCTCTCAAGGTCGGCCTCCTTAAGATCGCTTTGCTAATTCGTGGGCTTTTCTTATTCCAGATAAACTTTGTTATTAAGGACTGAAGCGAGAGGATGTCCTCTTTTATCAGGGGGATCGGGAGGGCCTGGAAAAGATACAGCACTCGTGGCAGGAGATTCATCTTAACGCTATGAATACGGCCTATCCACGAGATACTGCACTCCGCCCATCTCCGGAGATCCTCTCTGAGAGTCCGAAACAACCTGGGATAATTTGCTTTATACTGTATAAAGCCTTATACTCTTTTGTGATGTATACCCCTAAATATTTGATCATAGAGGGTTGCCATTTAAAATTAAAATTGAGTCCAATTAGTTTTTCTACTGGTTTAGATAAATTTATATTGAGGGCTTCCGACTTGGCCTGATTGATTTTGAACCCAGAAATTTGACTAAAGGACCCCAGAATTGAGAAGACATTGGGCAGGGAGGTGAGAGGTTGTGATAATGTCAGGATCACATCATCCGCGTAGAGCGCCACTTTGTGTGATTGCCCCTTCACAGCTATGCCCGTAATATCCGGGTTGTTTCTGATATGTGCCGCCAAGGGTTCCACGCATAGGGCGAACAGCAAGGGGGACAACGGGCATCCCTGGCGTGTGCCGCTCCTAATTGGGAATTGCTCCGAAGGGAACCCCTGGTGTCTCACCCTTGCCGTTGGCCCCTCGTAGAGGGCCATGATGGCCTCCAAGAGGCGTCCCTCAAAGCCGAATGCCCCAAGCGTCTCCCTCAAGTAGGGCCAATCGATTCTATCGAAGGCTTTCTCAGCGTCCAGACTTAGTACCATTGACGGGATGTTCTGTTTCTGTGCCAAATCCACCAAATCTATTATCCATCTGGTGTTGTCTGCTGCTTGCCTTCCTCCGATGAACCCCACCTGATCTGGATGAACTATCCTGGGGAGGACGATACCCACTCTATTAGCTAGTAATTTGGAGTAAATTTTCACATCCGAATTTATCAGCGAGATGGGCCGGTAGCTCTTACAGTCTGCCGGGTCCTTACCAGGTTTATGGAACAGGGAGATAGACGCCTGAAGCATTTGAGCTGGGAACGAGGCCCCGTGTAGAATAGAATTAAATAGCTTCAATAAATGTGGGGCTAATATTTTCAGGTATTTTTTTTAAGTATAAGTTGGAAAAACCATCTGGACTGGGCGCCTTGGCAGGCTTAAGTGACTTTACAACAACCGTTAACTCTTCTAAAGAGAAGTCCATCTGTAACGCTTCCTTCTCCACCCTGCTCAAGGTCGGCAATTTGGCCTCTTTTAAGAATTCCCCGAGATTAGCCCTCGTCTTTTGATTGTGTATGACCTTGCCCCCATCGTATAGCGTCTCGTAGTAGCTTTTGAACTCCTCTACGATCCGTTTAGGATTAGAAGTAAGCTCGCCCCCTTGTGGGCGTATAGTTTGTATATGGTAGTTAGGGATTTTGTTTTGGAGTCGATTTGCTAACAGGGTGTCTGGCTTGTTCGCTTTCTCAAAGTACCTACGCCTGGACCAGCTCATCTCCTTTTCTGCCCGGGAGGCCAGTCTTAAATTCAACTGCTGTTTGGTCTCTGCTAGTGCACTTAGTGTGTCTTTATTCCTAGAGAGCTTGTGCTCCTTTGTTAGGATCGCTAGTTTGTCTTGTAGGGTTTTTATCTGTTTCTCCTGATCCCTCCGGCGCCTAGCAGCTAGGCACATGAGGGAGCCTCTGAGGGTCGCTTTGTGGGCCTCCCATAGAGTGGTGTCGGACGAGACACTCCCTACGTTCTCAGAGAAGAAATCCGTGATCCTCTCACCAACTTCTCTCTGAATGTCTGGAATTTTTAGTAACAGCTCGTTTAGCCTCCAGTTTGCTCCAGGTCTGTCTAGTAAATTTAGCGTGCACCGCAGCTCAATGGGTGCGTGGTCGGACCACGAGATATCGTGGATCCTCGTGTGGGAGACCACTGGGACCAGTCTATTGGATACGAGGAAGTAGTCTAGTCGGCTGTATCGGTTGTGGGGGTGGGAGAAGAAGGTATAATCTCTACATTGGGGATGCTGTTCTCGCCATATATCTACCAATTGGCAATCTTTTAACCCCTGTGTGATCTGTTGCACATCTAGCTTAGGGGGGAGACTAGCAGCCGTGCATCTGTCTAATTTGGGATTCAGTGTCCTGTTGAAATCCCCCGCTATGATCATGTTTCCCTTTGCTTCCTTTTGTAGTTTACGGAAGAAAAGGGAAAAGAAATCTGCCGAGGCTTCACAGGGTGCATAAACTGATGCTTGCGTAAGCGGTTTCCCTTGGATTGCTCCCACCAGACTTAGAAATCTGCCCTCTCTATCTGCTACCTTTTTCTCAATTTTGAAATCTATCCTGTTGTGTATGGCTATCGCTACCCCTCTTTTTTTCACGTGAGCGGATGCTAAATGAACTACACGAAAATCTTTGTCTAAAAATTTTGGGTAACTGTCCCTAGAGAAGTGTGTCTCTTGGAGAAAGAGGAGATCGGCTTTAAGTCGCTTGTAATCCCTGAGGGCTAGCTTGCGCTTCGCCGGACCGTTAAAACCTTTGACGTTGTGAGAGATACAACGGACCTCATTATTCATAATACTTTATTTGTGACCTTATTCCGCCGGAGTAGTCCTGGGCCATTCTGGGTCCTCTGGAAGGCGTGGAGTTCCCGAGCTCTGTCTCCTTCTGTCCTTTGCAGCTTTTCTTCTGCGCATTACTAGGGAGGAGGGGTCCGTGGAGGGGGAAAGTGATACAGAGGGAAAGCACATCAGGGGATACAACAGAAAGACCACAACACAAATACATGCAAACATATAATACTATGGTATCGGCTCCAGGACTTCCCTGTCCCACAGCCCATCCCAATGCCTTTCGCACAGGGGCATTAGCGGGTCCCAGACCTCGCCCCCCCCTCTCCCCAAAGGACTTTAGTCGGATCTGGGGGCCCATCCCCCTTCCCGACCCAGTTGAGGTTCATGCCGACTTCGGGGTAGTCCATCCGGCTCCCACCCCGTGTCCACGCTCAATTTACACCCTGATTTGTAACTTGGGTTACTCCCCTTGCATGCCTCGCCAGGCGTGTCCCCAGCCTCTCTTGTCCGGCTGCCCGCCGTAGTCTTGTCTACAGATTCTCACCCCGCGGATGCCCACTACCTCGTCCTATCTAGCTCTGCCTCGCCCTTTTCTGAGCCTAGTCCTCTTTACCATTAAACTCTCTGATAGCTCGTCGCTTGTTTCTCTCTCACTTCCCCCCACCAACCTCTAACTTCCTTATACCTTCCGCGTCCTACACCCTACTCCCCTTACCTCACCATCTCCCTTCCAGCGCTCCCTTACTCCTTCTCTCTCCCTACTTGCTTACCTTCCTTTCCCCTCTTGATCCGTAACTTACTTCCCCCATCTGTGTCACCTCCTCCTCATCTCACTTTCTCTCCCTTTAACCTACTTTCGTACTCCACTCCATTTGTCTCCCTCACTCCTCTTTCCCTATTTCCCCTTGCTTTTCTGCTCTATCCCCCGTGTGGCCATCCGGTGCAGCATCTCTGGTACTTGAGGCGGCTCCGGCGCATACAGACACCAGGTGATGACGTCATCTGGCTCCGCTGCTGCCTCCTCCAAGATGGCGTCGGTCTTCGCAGTTCCAGCTGGGGAGAATATCCGGTTTCCTGTTTCCGGCCGCCATTTTGGAAGATGCCCCGTCACTAGGAGGAGGTGGTGGGTGCTCTCTCTTCCCGCCGTTGGAGTCCTTCCGCAATCTGCGCCTCACGCTGGCACTCACCATGCTCCAGCTCCGCCGCCATCTTCCGCCACTTGCAGGTATGCTCAAAACGATTTATTTTGCAGGGATTATGTCTTTTTCATTCTCCCAGCGCATGGCTTTTATTCAGCAATGGTCTTTATTGATGTGACTGTCCTTAGACCCATCGCTGGCACTTGTCTCTCCGAGGCTCTTGTGGCGGGCATTTCAATCCCCGTTGCAGGACTGGGTCAACGTAGATTCTTATTTGGCGGGCTTTATGTCCACTTAGGCGGGCAGTCTCGGGGGATAACTACCGGACATTGTAACTTTGGCAACAACTGTAAAACTTTGAATGAGCGCAACCGTGCGCTTTTGCAGGGCTACCACCGCTGCTTCTCAGCGCTTTTTTCCCTTCGCTTTTGGTGAGCCATTCCCTCCACTCCATTCTGGCTCTAGCGCCGCTGCCTCATCCACCACCTGCGCCGGGGCATCCCTTAGGCCCAGCTTAGCCAGGAATTCCG
The DNA here is from genome assembly GCF_040206685.1 of Ascaphus truei. Classification (NCBI taxonomy): domain Eukaryota; kingdom Metazoa; phylum Chordata; class Amphibia; order Anura; family Ascaphidae; genus Ascaphus; species Ascaphus truei. The sequence goes on along the minus strand of NC_134487.1, from coordinate 164,158,236 downwards.
GGCCCTCCGTGGGATCTTTCATGTTGAATGACCTCCCGTTCCTTGTTACTTGTAACCCGAACGGGAAGGTCCATCTGTACCGCACGTTTTGGTCGCGGAGGACCTTTGTGAAGGGGAACAAGTTGCGGCGCCTGAGTAGTGTGCAGGGGACAGGTCTTGGAACACTAGCATCTTGTTGCCCTCAAAGTCCACTGACGCCAGGGGCCGCGTTTGCCGCAGTATGGCCTCTTTCGTGGTGAAAAAGTGCAGCCTTATAATAATGTCCCGCGGTTGTTCGTTTTGTACCGGACGCGCCCGGAGGGCCCTCTGGCATCTATCTAGGGCCAGGGCGTCCCTGTTAAGGTCAGGGAGGAGGGTCTCCATCCATCTGGCGATATAATCGTTACAGTCTCAAACCTCCTCTGAGACCCCCCGGATCCGCAAGTTGTTCCGCCTGTCCCGGTTCTCTGCGTCCTCTTGCCGCTCCCGCAGCTCGTCTATTTGCCTCTGCAGGTCCCCCGTTTTTTTATCGTTTTTTTTGACAACCTTTATTGTTTGGTCCACCTTTCTCTCCAAGTCGTCCGTTCTCGTGCCTAACTTTACCACATCTCGCTTAACTTCTTTTAATTTCCGCCTGCAGGAGTGACTTGAGGTCGTTGTATAGCCTCTCAAAGTCACATCTCCTAACAGGCAGCAAAGCTTGGTTGCTGGGGCCCTCTTCTTCACCTTCTAACTCTGTGTCTGTGTCCGGGTTTGAAGATGGCGCCATTTCTTCCAGGCCCCCGCTTGTGCTAGCTCCGCCAAAATAAGCCCGAACATCCGACGATTTCGGCTTTTTCTGGGTGCTTGTTTTTTTCGGGGCCATCCTGGGGTATTCAGGGGGGATGCCTGCTAAGATTTGTTTGCGATACTTTATTTTTTGGGGTGTTTTGAAAGTATTTCAATTATGCGCGGCACGGAGCTAGAAACTTAAGCTGCCATCTCCGTGTCCTTCGCGCATGCGCCTCATTATAGTTTTATTTTAATAGATCGTGGTGTAATTAAAACAGTATATATTGTAGTTTACTATACTGATTAAAAATAGACACCTAAGGTCTATCCAGTAACTACCATAAGTCTCTTGTTGCTCTTCTGGTATTACCCAAATTGTTGTAGTGTGGTTGTTTAGGTCAGATCAATGATCGTCTGTTAGTCAAAACCCTGTGTCCCTGCCCGAAATCCCAGAATATTTCGTACAGGCAGATAGACAGACACCTGTCTTATGTGCAATAGGGGGGGCTATAAGTTTGCCATATAGTAGTAAACACTTCCCCTTGTAGGTGGGTCAGGTTCTGGGAACAGGAGATCGTAGCTCTATTGTGACTGTTAGAAGTCCCGGTGTCCCTGTTCACCACCTAGGTGTCTGTTATATGCAGAGAACCAAAGTATGTTCTACATACATGCAAGGAATGCCTGTCAGTTCGAAAGGGGTTATGTCTAGAGTCCCCTTGATGAGAGGGTCAGGTTATGGGCATATATGACCTCTACTTCTTATATATTAGGACGGGGTTGTGATGCACCAGGACGCCTTGGTTTATTATAATGTTCTTAGTCAGAAGTAGTGATAATGTAAAGCGGGATGGCGTTCTTTATTCACGCTTGATATTGAGTATACTGGCAGCATATATCTGTATGTGTGGACAGTGTAGTGCTGCTGTCCATTAGTCAATACTCATGGCGTCCCTTTTATATTCATTTTGCAGCGTGTATGTCCCCTTCTTGGGGTTTAGCTACACATGCGTGAGGGTGAAGCGATCACACTGCTATTGTCATGCTCAAAAAGTTTGTGTCTAGCATCCTAACAGATATGGATGATTATAGTATGATTGTCATACGTGTTGATGAGCGGGGCGCTTGTCCCAGTGTATCCTTGGTTGTTTATGGTGAATACGTATGGATCCCCTCTTGGGGTTAACCGCGCATGTGCATGATGAGCGGGGCGCTTGTCCCAGTGTATCCTTGTTTGTTTAAGGTGAGTACGTATGGATCCCCTCTTGGGGTTAACCGCGCATGCGCGAAAGCGGAGCTATTCGCAGCGCATAGGTCTTGGTTATCACCTCATTCGGACTGCGCATGTGTCAGGACAAGACCATGCCTGGATGCAAGATGCAAAACCTGCGCAATGCTCCACACAGCGGACACAATACAAATACCACACAGGAATCTGGAGTACAAAATCACAGGAAGGTTCACCTGTTCCTCCAGCAATGTTGTGTACCAAATCATGTTCATGAAATGTCCAGGGGGCTGCTACTACATACTGTAGGTGAGATGGGACAGGGGCTAAACAAGAGAATGAATCTGCATCACCACAGCATCACACGTGGAACAAGAGACAGTCCTGTCGGAAATCTTTTCTCTGACTCTGGCCATAAAATTAACGATCTGAAGGTGGCCATACTCAAAGGTAATCTTAGAACACCGAAAGAGAGATGGTTGCATGAATACAAATTTAAGCAACTGTTCGGGACACCTGTGGCCTAAACCGAGACCATAGTTTCATGATTCATTACTGACACAAGTGAACGCTCTTCCCATGAGTGATTAAAGCCATGTCTATACTGTACATACTGCACTATATGAATGCACACTCAGCTGTCTCCTGCACATACAAATACACAATGTAATTCCATCCCTATAGACCAATAGGGACCACATAGTATCTTCACACACTTATAGTAATGCAACACCCTTTAACATTTCTACACCTACCCACACTATATAAACGTCCACTCCACACACACCTTTTGAAAAGCGCTGTATACTCTGTGGGAGCTTTACAAATTTATATTTACATACACACTCACATACATCACTTACATTCAGGGACCATTTAATACCTCAAATCATAAAACGCATACTGCACAGGGGGAAGGGATAAGCTTCAATCACAGATCACATTCCAGTATGCACTGTTTAAAGTTAAAACCCTTTTTTGGCTTCATTTATTGTAACACCGCCGGAAGAAGAGATTAGTGTATCTCGAAAGCTCGCACAAATAAAAGCAAGTTTTTGATTATATGTTTATATATGTATATATGTATTGTGGCAGGATGACCGTGGTAAGTGAGGAGAAAACACGACTTTTCTGGTGAAATAGTGCTGTTGGATTTATTTGTCCAAAAATGGTAACTAAAACAATGGGTACTCTGTCCCTTTAAATGAAAACGTAAACAAAAACCTAACCCCGGTCGGGGCACTGACTAAACAAAAGTGCAGGCTATCTACCTGGCTGGCTAGCTAACCTAGTCCAGCCCAACAATGTTCAACAATATTGGCTCCTTACCTGGGAGCTTTATTCATCCCTTGGGACAGGATCAATCAGAGCAGCTTGTGTCTGTCTGTCAACACCTCTGTCTTCTCTCTGTGCCTGAGAGAGACTGCCACCCCAGAGGCATTTCCTCTTCCTGTTTTAAAGCAGGTGAACTAGCTTAATTTGAATCACCTGTGGACTGCTTAACAAGCTGGGTTAACCCCTTGTGTACTGGAAAGCATGCATACTGCCATCTCCTACTAACATATACAGAGTCAATGACCTTGTCACAGTATATACAGTATATGTATTCTGCTATAGAGACTTTACTTGACGTGGTTAGCAGGCTTGGCATTATTTGATCAAAGGATGTAACCAAAAGTCTCCTTTATCTAATAGATATTCACACTATAAATATATAGTCTCGTAAAGAGATTTGAGATTTTGTTTTTCACAGGTGACAGCCGCATCACGTGATTTGCACGGCCAATCACAGTGCATCTTAAACAAACCTATCACATATTGTATATATATATACTGGTCCCACCACCTTGAGAAAGGTCCCACTGGGGGACTGAAACATCGGTTTATCTGTCTTTTTCAATACAAAAACTTGTGATCAAACTTACCAGAGTGCTGTCTCCTGATCTCGTGCTTCCAACGGTATCGTATGGTATATATATATATATATATATATATATATATATATATATATATATATATATATATATCCCCATTTATTGCTATCCCAAAAGGAGAAGTGCAGGGATTCACTGTCTGTTTTCAGATGCATGCTCCTTACACGGAGAAGCGCGGCGATTATATATATATATATATATATATATAGATATATATATATATATATATATATATGTATGTATGTATGTATGTATGTATGTATGTATGTATATATATATATATATATATATATATATATTGTATGATGCGATTGGTTTGTTTAAGATGCACTGTGATTGGCCGTGCAAATCACGTTATGCGGCCGTCACCTGTGAAAAACAAAATCTCAAATCTCTTCACGAGACAGAAGCTATGCTGCACGTCGCGGCACTACCGTCACGATTGGTATGTGCGCTTCATTGCATTTTATTGTTTTGTTTTAAAAGATCTCAGACTAAAATATTTGCCAGGGTCTCAGGTCCCTGTTAATTATAGAAAAACTATGCACTTTAACACACCAAAATTAGTTGCAGCTAAATGTGTCCGAATCGTAATAATTCTCCCCAGAGCGTGCAATCAGTTCATTCGGAGCCCAAAGCATTACTTATTAAATGTTTTAATATATAAAAATACAGTGTTTATATTACAGAAAAGGTATTACAAAACACATACAGTTACAATATAAGGCAGAACAGCTTCTTAAAATAAAAGTAGAAAACATAAAAAGGAAACCTATGCCATAGATTCTCCCCCCCACCCTCAGAGGGGTCACTGGTAAGAAACGATGAAATATCTTGTATCTGGTCTCCAATACTCCTCTCTGGGCATTTGATTTTTATAATACTTGCCCAGACTTAAATACAATTCTGTCTCATTGAACACAACCTAAACGCAGCTACTGTCGTTAATCAGTGGTGAGATCGACAGTCTTACAACAGAGTAAAACACCTCCCCCCAAGTGACGTTTAAAAATCCTTTTCCATATCTATGTGTACTCATAACTTCACTTCTGTAATACTTACTCACACGTGAGACACATAATTGCATTCAGGCCCTCATAGCAGACACAATGAGACTAAATATAGCAGTGTAATCCTAAAATTAAGAGAAATATTAATATCTGTCTCTTAGTACCTGCTAGACCTCATGTGTTTGTAATCATTATGTGTGACTCGGTTCCACGAATACCACATGTGATTTTTAGCATGTTCAGCAGAGGACGTCTCATGATATTCTCATATTTAATAAGGTCACTCAGATTGATACCTTCTGTAGCCACGTCCCTGGCCATCCATACACCCCCTGCCGAGAAATGCTTTGATGCTCGGTCTCGTGTACAGAACAGTTGTCACAGGGGCTATGTTTTACACCCACGTCTCCAGACACTGCCTTTATCTGTCTCTACCTGCAAAAAGGTGTTAACATACAATAAACCCACTCGTTGTATTTTTCCCACCCAACTTCAGTCAAGGTCTTTTGAAGCCCCAGATTTCTGAAAAGACCAACCACACATGTATTTTAAACTCAAACTGTAGCTCATTAACCCCTTAAGCACCTGAGGGATTAAAATACCTGTTACCTCGTGACATTATCCTGACTGTGTATGCCCTGAAGCTTGTATAACATAGAGGCTCCTTGTCCGTCATTGTCTGTTACGTAGGTACGTACAGATTATTGCTCTTCCTCAAGATGAAATTCTATCTGATTTCAGTGAATAATATAATGCCATCATCTCGAGGAGTGATAAACAAGAGCAGCCATAGGGCGTGGGTGAAGAGGCTAGTGGCAGCAGTAGAGGGAATGGGGTAATGGGCTCAGTCATTAGACCAACAGGGCCTAGTGACATCAGCGATGGTAACGAAAGCTGAGCAGTAGAAGGCAATGTCTTTCACGGATTGGCAGCAGCCTTCTTGGTGTTAGTAACATTCTCTGCTGGCGATTATGCCTACACTACATTGTGGTTGAACCTGTCCAGATGTAGGTAATGAGTTTGTATAATGAGATCATAAATAAATTGGGCAGGTGGTCTTTGGGTTGATTTAAGAAATAAGTGAAGCTCTATATACGATGCAAAGCTAATTGTTTTTTTTATTTCATTTGTTTTGTTGTTTGTCTAGGAAGTTATCCCTTTGAGGCATGTATCTTTGAGTACGTCCATTGAGGAGGCAAACAGAGCAGCAAGGATGCCCAGATGGAGGCAGTTGGGCTTAATGGGTGACTTTGTTAAGGTGGCTTGGGTTGACAAATTGGTATAAGTGGTATAAGGTAGGGTTTGTTGTTGTCACCCTGTGCTGACCAAAAAAAAGTCAGGTCCCTGGGAATGGATAGAAACGCCACCCACAGCCAGAATGGTGCATCTGGAGTGTAGGTTGGTCGAGGTAGCGGAGTCGGGGTTGGAGAGGTATGGATTGTCGTTATACTTGCCAGGGTCTGGGTAGGAGAGATTAGGATCTCTGGAGGTACTATTAGCCATAGTCGGGATTGGAGAGTGGAGAGTGGTCATTGCCCGAGTGCCGAGGTCAGTGTTGGAGAGGTGCGGATCGTCAGAGATAGCCGGCGTCAGAAGTACGGAGGTGCGAAGTCCAAAAGCAAAGCCGGGTTGGTACACAGAGCAAAGTTCAGCAAGACAAGGCAAGACTGTGGAGGCAGAGATGAAGAGAACAGCAACATAACAATAACTATGCTCAGCCGATGTGCCAGTAGCACAGCTGAGCATATAAGGAAGTGAGGGACCAATGGGAGGAAAGGCGGAGTGGAGGCGGGTCGTCAGCGGAAGCGGGTATAGGCAGAGGTGCAGGAAACAGGTGCTGGCTATGCAGCTGATTGTGTCTATTGACACGGAGCTTGTGCGCGTGTCCCCCAGATATATTGTACTGTTGCTGCACATGGGAGGGGGAAATATTTGGCCCTAGTTCAGTCACAAAGTTCTGTGCCAGGAATTACCTCAGTTGTTAACGCACTTTAAATATTATTATTATATTACAAACAGTATGATCTGAAATTGCATCTAGGATAGATTGGAAAGGGCCCAAGGATGACAAGGCTGTTGACAGGTAAAAGAGGAAGATTAATAAAAAGATGACTGCCTTTGTGGTAGAGTTGGATAGCCTTAATATTTGGCACAAGAACTTAGAGGATGACCCTAGTGTGTTGAGGTAAGGTATTGGTACCAGTATATGGAAGGTCCTGAGTTCGATCCCTGCATGTTTACAGGTGCGCCGACGAGTATTCTAAGACTTGCCTTGGAAAATCTGGGGCTATCACCAACAAGACCCAGGTACATGCTGCAACATTTCAGTGGCATTTCTGCAGAAAGACTAGTGGCCAATCGGATTAACACAGCGGGGGTCCCTGGCAGCCCCAAACTGAATGGAACTGCCAGGGACTGCCAGGGACCCCTGCTGTGTTAAGCCGTTGGGCCATTAGTCTGTCTGCAGAAATGTCACAGAAATGTTGCAGCATTACTGGGAGATTGCCGCAAGGCAAGTGTTCAGATACTCATGGCTGCATCTGTACCTTGAATAAGGAGTACAGTTTGTGGCACCACTCCATAAACAATACATTATGTAATTTGAAAATGTATGGATAAGAGTGGGATGGAAAATCTGATGAGGCTACTGTAGCTGTTAGATTCGTTTACATTAGAAAAGAGGCATCTAAGAGGGGATATGATAACACACGCTCTAGTGCTGTGTTTCTTGGTGAATAGTGCAGTCGAAAGTAAAAAAACAGAGAAATATTCAGGGTCTATACAAAATAACTAATCATCCCAAGGGCAGTACAAACGACACAGTGGCATCCCTTTAGGTTGGGGGAAACTGGATTTCACCAGAAACAAGGGGTCTTTACAGTAAGGGCAGTTAAAATGTGGAATTCATTACCCATGGAGACTGATGGAAGATACAATAGATATCTTGAGAAAAAATGGGTATAAAGGGATATACCATTTAAGTAAACATGGGAAGGATACAGATCAAGGGAGAAATCTGGTTGCTAATATTGAAGTCAGGAAGGAATTTATTTTTTTCCCTTATGAGACATCATTGGATAATGTTTCACTGGGGTTTTTGTTTGCCTTCCTTTGGCTCAAAATATTGTAAATACAAATACAGGAAAGTTATGTTTAATTTCAATTTAACATACTGTTGAACTCAATGGATATATGTCTTTTATTCAACCTCATCTACTATCTAAAATGTAACATCAACAATACTACACAACCACATCATCCAATGTCTTCTGTATGTAACCAGGTGAGAGGATCCCTGGCAAATTAAACAGTTGTAATCTGCCTTTTATACAGTACATAAGCGGCATTTGCTACAACATTTCTCTTTTGTGAGCATAAGTCGTAAGTTGTCTTATGACTTGACACCGCTTATTTTTGGTGCCAACAAATTTTACTCTGCTTGGACACCTTCTAGAGTGTTAGAGGAAGAAGGGAGATACTTATAACTTATACAGTTATATTCTTCTGACATACTCTATAGGCAAACTATCAAGTACTATGCTCTATAGTGTTGGAAACCCTCTCACAAGATTTTATCTACCAAGGTTTGAATGATAATAGGTAGATCAAAAGCAGCTGAATGAATCGAAACATACTATACTGTGAAGCACAGAACTCTGCTTCAAGCAGCCTTAAATGTTCTTAGATTAGAACTTCCTAACCCCTCACCTATGCCTTGAGATGTGCAATTGTCTCTCAGTTTGTTTGGCAAACATTTCAATTTTTTTGTGTTTTTAAATTGGATATTCGCAAAAGTGTTCATGAGTATTATTATGAAAAAATGTTGACCATTTCCTGCAAAATAGTGTAAGTTTTACTAAATATACATATACTATACATGATTATATTAAAGAGAAAAAATATGTAGTGGGTAAATGTAGCCAGGGGCCCGACTGGGCATGGACAGATGATCAGTGCATCAGGATCATACTCGTTATTTTCACTTTGTAACGTATGTAACCCTGTGTCGTTTTGGGGTTATAGTACTGTAGCCCTTTTTCTGACCCTTCCCAAACAGACTACTGGTCACTGTATACAACCTGAGATCTGAGCCTCCGCTAGCTGGGAGCCTGGGGTAACACTTATACTTAGCGCAGCGCCTCCACTTACCCAGGATCCCCATGATGTAAGATTCCCCTGGGCAAGAAACATACAACACCTTATGATTGTAACTGGTTTACTATAATAATGCACGGTAGCAATAACACAACATATACACTTATACTCTAACGGTATAACCTTAGTGGCTCACCCACTCATCAGGAGTAACGTCTCTGTCCCCTCACCACGTGCCCACACACCGTGTCCATGTATAGTACTATTGGTCTAGGCTCAGTTCTTTAGCCACTCGCTCAGTGTCCCTAAAGAGTTACGCCTAAGGCGGGATCAGCGCCTGTTGACCGGTGTTGGTGCACTTGATGTAATAATACCTTCCGGTCACGGCGGTGACCGGCAACAACTTCACAAAGGGTCAGACGCCTCCAACACGTAGCCTCCAGATATCACGGTGTCCAGCCGTCTAGTCCCAGATGACTGCAACCGCCACAACTCTGTGCTTTGTCCCTAACTGGTACTCAGTAAGGGTGATGCTCGCTACCACTATAGGCCATTCCTGCAGCACAGCAACCTATGGGGACTTAGGGGTTTCTCCTAAGGGCCTTCGGGGTAGTCTGTCCTATGCAGGCAGGTCACTGACCCCCTTCACCCACACTACCTCTCCCTTCACCTCCCGGGTCCCCTCTCACTAACATAACCTTAATCCCTGCAGCAACCCCACTGCACTCACACTGTACCTGCAGCTAACGCACTGCAACCAACCTGGTACCTGCAGCTAACGCATTGCACTCATCGGGTACCCGCAGCAACCGTGCTGCACACACACACTGTGCCTACTTGTCAGCGCACACAGCACCGACAGCCGTGACACTGACAAGACTGCACACTCACCCACACCTAAGGGCAGGGTCCCTAACCTAGGGGCCATCCCTCAGTACCTACCCACGACCCTGGTGGGGCTTGGGGCCTGCCTGGGATCTGGGGATACCTTTCCTGGTGCAGGAGCCACTTGCTCCCTACACCCTTCCTCCCCCTTCCTGCTCCCAGCTCCAACTGCCTTGCCCCAAAGCCCGTGAAATGTATCTATCTGCTCTCCCAGTAACCTTGCGCTCCTATTTGCCACTGGGAAGCACCTCGTGGACTTGGCCCTAAGCCTCATGGGAACTGTAGTCCCGTGGAGGCTGCTTTTGCATTGGGGCCGCGTGCGCACCTGCCCTGCGCATGCACGAATCCCTAATGGCCGCCGCAACTCTCTTGCTGTTCCCGCGCATGCGCGATCACGGCGCATGCGCGCGCATCGGCAATGGCAGCCCCCACTAGCCGGGTGCGCCGCCGGGTCTCCCAGGACTCGGAGCGCTCCCTGCTCCGGCCCCACCTTCGCGTTGTGCCGGCAGATCCATCGCTGCCTCCGGCGGCACCCGCGATCGCTCGGCACTTGCAGAGGGGGGTCTCTGGGGGCAAAATAAGACCGGGGCTACAGTTCTTTCTCCTCCTGTGCAATAATCCCTGGTAAGGGCAGGTTTACCAGGAGTAATCATGGGGCTTTTCCCCACACACACATGTGCTGTGCAGTATTTCAGTGAAGATAGTGTCATCAGGCTCTGTGTCCAATTACAGTGGCACAGGGGTGGTGCCTATTGAAGCTATTTAGTGCACAGCACTTCCTGAATTTAGCAGTGCCTCACCACCTACGAGTGAGGCTAGTCTGTCCCAGCAAACTGCCAGGGCTCTGGCAGGTTTTGTGGCCCTCCCTCAGGAGAGTGGTGCGGGAGAAGACTAATCCCCCTACTCCATCAGGGAGTAAGGGAAGAGCTCGACCTGCTTTCAGTGCCCAAGGACTGGGAGTGCACGGTCAGGGACTTCCTTTGGGTTGGCAACCTATTATTATGAGCGGCTAAGAAGACCAGCTGCAGGATGGGCAGTCTGCCATATGTTGCTGCAATAAAGTATGCTGTTGATAAAGATCCCTTCTTGCCTGAGCTTGGAGTCATTCAGGGAGAAGATGCACATAAAGGTTTTCTTTCAGAGACTCCTCCCTACAACACTGGGGGTCTGGAAGAGATGGAGGCGCTGTACCGAGAGTGGGTATGACTCAGCCATGCCTGGAGAGCCAGTCCTGATGATATCCCCCATAACATCGTGGGAGACTCAGGAGTCCTATAAGCCAGCAGGTGCACCACACTACACCACATATAACATGGGTCAGTTTCCACATGATAGGGCCAATATGAGATTGGGTAGTGGAAACACTGTTACACCTACATTAGTAATAAGTATTACCTTCCTGCAATATAGTTTGCCTTAGGTTTACTGATTATGCTATGCCATATCCCTAAGACCTGGAAAACTGCCAGAGTTGTCCCAATCTTCAAAAGTGGGGACAAAAACACAGTCTCAAACTACAGGCCAGTCTCTGTTCTCCCAATACTATCCAAAGTCATGAAAAAATATATTCACTCCCAATTAAGCGATTACTATACCAAGACAAATTTCCCTACCAAAATCCAATCTGGCTTTCGCCCTAAACACTCCACGGTACATACCCTGCTAAACGTTTGCAATGAGATCCAGTGTGGAACGGAACTGGGCCAATTCACAGGTGCAATATTCCTAGATTTTGCAAAGGCTTTTGATACTGTTGATCATGTTATCTTGCTTAAACACCAGAGCTCTGGAATAGGGAAGCATGCTTTAAACTGGTATCAGGTAGATCCCAACACATATCCATCGCAGGCTCTAACTCCAACCCATGGATATCACCTGTAGTATCCTGCAAGACTCTGTTCTGGGGCTCCTACACTTCTCAGTGTTCATCAATGATCTTCCTACAGCTTGCAAGCGAGCTTCAATGCACATGTATGCAGATAACACAATATTATATGTACACAGCCCTCGCCTCTCCGACCATAAAAAACATACTTCTATCAGACTTTTTGAGACTTGAATATTGGATTTCCCAAAACAAACTGTTTTTAAACACTGACAAGACTGTAACAATGGTATTTGGGACCAAGGCTACATTTTTAAAGCTTTCAATGACTGAGCTGCAGGTCAGAACCAATGCTATAACCACACTAACTCCTGTTACTAGTTTCAAATACTTGGGCATATGGTTTGACTCCCATTTAACATTCGGGATGCACCTTGACCCTGACATTCAAAGCCTATTTGAAACTAGGTGTACTTTACAGGAACAAATCCTCCCTAAGTCTGCTAGTCAGAAAGCGTATCACACAGCAGATGCTAATGCCAATTATCGACTATAGGGACATAGTATATGGCTCAGCACTCCAAATCAACCTTAGCAACTTGATACCCTCTACAATTCAATATGCCATTTTGTTCTCCAATGCAACTACAACACACATCACTGCAAAATGTTTAAAGAACTAGATTGGTCATCACTTGAGTCTAGGTGCAAAGTTCATCTTTCCCGTCTTGTCTTCAAATACTTTCTTTGCAAGCTACCTGTCTACCTGAACAAGCTCCTCATCCCCACCACATGCAACACTTATCATCTGAGATCTGACTCCAAAAGACTGTTCATGGTCCCAAGGTTCAGCAAAGTATCCGTCTGCTCCTCCTTCTCTTACCGTGCACCCCAAAACTGGAACAATCTACCGGAGACTCTCACAGCCTCCATCTGTCTAAGTCTTTCAAGCTGTCTCACATTTTAACCTGTAACTGCTACTTACAACTGTAATATATATTATCTCTAACTGTGCATGCTACTGTATGTCTTGTATATAATGTATACCCTGGTCACTTATGTAACTGTATTTGCAGCCATGTATTATTTGTCATCTTAACTCTATGCCCTGGACATACTTGAGAACAAGAGGTAACTCTCAATGTATTACTTCCTGGTAAAACATTTTATAAATAAAAAATAAATAAATATGTTCCAAAGTAGAAAATTGCAGGTGTGAAAAAATCAGTCTTTAAATTATCTGTGGCTCAAAGTGACAAGTTTAATAGTGGATATTGACCAATTAGCTATATGCATGCCAAAAGAAAGCCTGCATCCTATTGGCTGAGTGGCATGAATTCACACAGAGGGTTATTATTGAATTACAGTACATGTATTATGTTTATAAAAAAGAAAGAAAGAGGAAGGTGTTTGGAAGGTGTGTTTTAGATGAGGGGTTATTGGACACAACTTCCCAGTAATGTGGAGTTATTCATATTTTGGTGCAGGGTGGCACGTTGGTATGGGATTTAAACCTAGTTAGTTTTACTTCAGTTTAATGGGATCGGTAGACCTTGGGTGATGTGCTATGGGGGGAGAGGTGTCAACTTGTATGGGAGTATGTATTTTATCACAAAATAATTAGGTGGTGTGTGTTCTTTTGGTCCATTGGGCTTGAGGAAGCAGATGGCGATTTGGGGTTTGACCTTGGGTACATGTATCCCATGGGCTCTGTGCTCAATAAAGCTGTAACCATGTGGATCCCAAGCAGTAATCATGTGTGTTTATTAAGTGTATGGTTTAAGAACAAGATGAAATCGAGGTTGAGAAATGCAAGAAACTTGATGAAATACACATCCCATAACACCAACAAGCTGCTTATTATTTACTTATAGAACAGATTCTCTTTAATGTATTCAGTTATAAAAAGGATTTTTCGGAGGATGTCTACGCATGTACATGATGGCTGCTTCAAAAGTGTAGTTCTCTGCAAGAATCTCAAACATATACCTGTAGCTGTTTAAGTATTTATTTACCAAAGCAGTATTTAAATCTTATAATAATATGTTTATAATACAACAGAGATGCCACCTAAGTTGGAAACATTTGATAGAACGCATTTTCTTGAAAAGTCCATCTGTTTACATTTGAGCACCTCTCCTTCACAGTGCTACATTTTCCTCACCATGTGGAGGGCCCAAAACAGGGTAGTTTAAAGACCTAGTAACTGTTTGGTAACTAAGAAATACCTTGTATCACTACCATCTAAGGCAGTCTTCAAAGACATGCTAAAGCAAGTACTGCACCGACACACTTTATTCGAGCAAATGCCCAGTTTGTACCTGGCAGATACCTGGAATGCGCCACTCCTCACCTCTGACAAGCCCCGTTGTGTTTGCCTTCCCAGCCTGGGTTCATGCCTGGCTGACGGGCGGCTGATCTGTTAAATTGTAATGATTAGGATTTAATAGGCTGCAATGCTTCGTGTGTCTACCAGATGGCATAAATTAATGAATTGTAATGCAGTATATATATATATACTGTGCAGTATTGCAGCCAGTGGGAATAAAATGCTTCAATCCCTGCCTAGAAAATACCTCAATGCACTCGGGCAGAAAACAGTCACAAACCTCAATACACCCGGGTATACCCGACTTCGTGGGACTAGCCGAGCTCGAATAAAGTGTGTCGCCAGTGTACAAGCCAATATTACTGTATGTCTGAAATTAATTCAATCAAACAAGACCTTACACAGATTGGGAAAATAATTGCAAATCTAGAGAGTCATAAGGTTGCTATCTTGATTCTGTGGAATAATTGTATGCCAAGATCCTAGAACAGGGGTAAATTATTTTACTCTATAGAGATCAAATAGAGGACTTGTACAATAAGGGCAGGAACCAAAATATACACATAAAAGGAGTGTCTGAAAATAGTATGAACTCTGAAATATATCCTTTCTTAAACAGCTTTCTGAACCTTTACTGGATAACAAAGGTAATCTTAAAGGGGCAATAACTTTTTGCCCATTTAAAAAAAAAAAGTTTTAACAAACTCAACCGTTCCTTAGATTTACAGCACTGCAATTATCTTATCTGCCGATCGATCTGTTCTCCCATGATCAATCAGTGAAGATCCTGCTTCCCAGGGCACCCAATATGTCTGCCTATTTCAAAAGAGGAAGTGCTGTGGCTTTCAATATAGATTTTATAGCAACCCAAGTAAGCTTAAATCATGAAAAATATTTTATTTTTAAAGGGCATAGGGTGTGTGGGGGGTAGGGGGAATGTAGTATTATCTATTACTGCAGAACAGATTTATAAAAAAAAACACCTATAGAATTTTGAATGAAATGCTGCCCAATTCTCTATTGACAAAGCCCACGTGTTCTTCACCCAAAACCGAGAGATGATAGCCAACCAAGGGATTTAATTATTCATCCCACAATTACACTGATAAACAAAAAATAATCAGGGCAAAAATGAACAATGTGACAAAAAGAAAAGAGGTTGGGGCGCTCCCTATTTGTATAGGCTTGTGATGTTGCCTGTGTGGTAGTGTGTAACCAAAGAAAGGGTAGTGTATACTTGCCCTTGTTGTTTTCTGCAGCTGGACCAGTAGAGAAGATAAAGCCCGGAATCTTCTTGTAGTTGCAGTGGAGGTGGAGGGTTGGTCAGCGCACGGGATTTTGCTCAAACGTAGAGATAAGAGGATAGGAAGATATGGAACACGGTATTAGTGTTTTAGTAATCGAACGGTACAATACAGCCAAAAGAACTTTGGAATTAAAAATGTATGAAAAGCCTGCTGACATCCGGTAAGACCTCGTCTTCCGGTCCCGCCGTCGGACGCGACCACGGGAGCTGTACTGGTGAGAGGAATATCACCGGACGATCAGGCTGATGCTGGGCTGTTTTAAAGCTGTACCGTGTGTGTTATTTTGACTTTGTTTTCTGTACCTAATAAATTCTATTTTGCTCACTCACCGAGTTCGGCCCTTTTCTTCCTATTTGGGCCCCCGGGAGAGAAGCAACTCACGTACTGCCTCCACCAGGAGGGTGAGAAAGCTATTGTTTTTAGTAGCATTCCGTGAAGGAAAGACTGCGCATTAAACTCTGCTAACCAGCCCCATTATCCCCTTTTTACTCAGACCAACAACAGGCTATATAAACACACCCTGTTAGTCATCCACATATAGCACGTATTCTGCTTCTGTTCACAAAAAAACCACACAATTCCATTTAAATTTTATTTAAGGATTTTATTTAAGGATTTTATTTAAGGATTTTTAAGCTATTTTAGAATATATTTTTTCATATATTTACTTTTAATTACCAAGGTTCTTTAATTCCAAAGAGTTTTAAGCTATTTTAAAAATATATTTTTCATACATTTTTAATTCCAAAGTTCTTTTGGCTGTATTGTACCGTTCGATTACTAAAACACTAATACCGTGTTCCATATCTTCCTATCCTCTTATCTCTACGTTTGAGCAAAATCCCGTGCGCTGACCAACCCTCCACCTCCACTGCAAAAATGAACAATGAATTTATTAATTGTGTGTCACAAAGATATGCATCTTCCAAGATTTGTCTCCAGTTACCTTGACAATATGAAGACATTTTAGAGACATTAAATAAAATCTTAGAGAAAAAGGGTAAAGTACTTATTAAAATAATTATTGTCCTAAACCATATAATTAAGTACCGTTTTATTGTTTTTTAAACTGTTCATTAAACCTGTTCTTAAATATTGAATACTGAGACTGCTCTGCTCTACTGCTGAGATTTTTCTGTAGTGAATTTTCTATGATACACAGAATTATTTTCATCACTAAAATCATGTAGCGCTATTCTTTTAATGTGGTTGCAGTGGTCTAATAAAACTGAAGTTAATGGGTTTCTATTTCTAATGTTTGTTTATATAACAAAAACCAACTTATTCTCAAGGCAGTTGAAATTCCCAGCATTGTGTGCTACAATATTATACAGTTTTATTACTTTATTTTTCAGAAACTATGTTCCTTCACCCAGCAAACATGATATAATCACAGGGATTTTAGTGTATGCGCTTCAATTTTAAATACTGAAGTTGCACTACTGTACAGAGGCGGCACACTTTATCCTTACCTGGCTAGTGCCGCAAGCCGGGAGGTGTCCCGGCTTGCTCGTTTATTTCCCTCGGCGTGCCGCGCGTCATCGATGCGCGGTCACGCTTCATCGGGAGCGTGCGCGCATGGCGCGCGTGCCCAGGGCTCCCCGAGGGAACCCAGGTGTCCCGCGATGTGGGGAATTGCGGTGGGGGGCTCCGGGGGACCCGGCGGACCTGGAGAGGGGAGGGGGAAGCCCTGATCGGAGGACCGATCCTCCGAGGCCCCTGGCGCGCGCCCGGGACACCTCGGCGCGCGCCGGTTTCTGTTGCGGCCGAGACCGGGCAAAGGTAAGAATAAACTCGGCCGCAACAGTATGTTAAAAAATGTTTCTCTACTTTATCAGCTTTAATTCACTTATATTATATAATCCTATTTTACTAATGTAGTTTCAGTGGTCTAATAATGCTGGAGGAAACAGATTTCTATTACTAATGTTTAAATAGCACAAATCTACTTAATATTTCAAAGTACAGATGTAGCACAACTTACTGTCTCTGGTACCATGACACGGCGTGAGGTTCCGACCGAGGGAACACTTTGTGTACTGCGGTCTAGCCTTGGGCAGTCAACAGAATCATGTCCCGTGGTTTTGTGTAGTTTATTTCTTTAATTGCAATTCAGAATGTGTCCGCCAGATGGCCCAGTGAATATCTTTGTCAATGCCCGCAGTAAGGGAGTTAAGGGTGTGTAGAATTAATTTTAATTTTATATTTATATATTTTATTTAATTAATAAGTTTTTTTTCTATGAAAAACATAATATTGAAGTTTTTATGAATAACAAGTAGTAAAAAACACTATTTGTTGTTTAGGTAAACAATATTATAAAACAATACAACATGTATAACTTAATTACAATATACCACACTACAACATGTATAACTTAACAAATAAATAACCAAAGTCCACTAAGCTCCCCCATCCCCATCTCCACTAACCAGCATTAACTAGAGTATGTACAATATCAATCCCTTTAAATCCACTGAAAACAACAAGCAGCAGAAGCGCTGTCTACAACTTCTGTACACAAAGAAAAACAAAAACAAGAACATGGAAGAAGCAGCTGCAGCCACACCTCGAGCTATAGAAATGCTTGCAGAGAATCACCTCTACCCTGGTGACCATCACAATACAGTAAATCGGTATACGAGTCACGCTTTGCTTTCATGTTGGCCACCTCTGGCTGGTAAATGTCCTAAGTAGGTTTAGTGTCAGTGCCATTGTCCAGTTCAATTATGGTGACGTTGTCCATTAAAATTATGTTTCCATATTGTTTAGGGCAAGTCCGGCATAGTAAAGTGCACTTTTCTGAAGGTCCCATTTGCCGGATGGCCCTTCATATATTTTCGGTACCATATAAAGCCAACCCTGAACAGGGTCAAATTAGGGTTTCCTTATTCTTACATTAGTCTCTAGTCCTTTTGGCATAAGCAGAATACTGAGAGCGATCAGAGGAACTGAACAGAATGAGCAGATGCAGCCACTATGACTAAACAAAGACAGAGGGATGTACAATCATTTTGTGTGAGAATATGTTTCTATAACAATAATAATCCTTCTGTAGTTACATCCAAAAATAGAAAGAGATGCGATGTACCACCATATGAATGAGTGGAGAGATTCTGACTCCAGTAGCAAAAAAATATTTATTTAATCATGTAAAATGGAGGTTAAAACGAGCAAACCAACATGTTTCGTGCTAAGTGCTTTATCAAGGTCCCATTTACAAACCTCAAAACTGAGTATTTAAGTGTCCAGAGAACTCGAAAGTTGTCTGGTTTCACGTCATGTGATGTTGCGTTCCAAACAGGCAAGCGTCAGCAGACACATGAACACTCAAATATGTAAAACTTACTTGACAATAAAACGCGATGATACAAAGAGAATTGTATCCTATCCCGATGTAGACAAAAATAAAGATACACATCTAACCATTTCACATTCAGGGATAAAATAAACATTTTAAAACAATCCATAGTTTTTGAGGATTGATACCTCTGACACACGAAAATGTAGCGACTAGCTTCAAAGTGGAATAAATCAGTTTCTTATTGATAGTTCTCTAACATATACAATCTGTGAAATATATTAGATTTGAATGCATAAATGTATATAATGAGACATATTATATATATATATATATATATATATATATATATATATATATATATATAATATATATATATATATACACAAACACAAAAACAAATATGAGGTAGCGCCTACAGCATATTAGACCATAATATGAATAAAACTGGCAAAAATGAAGCTTCAGTATCACTGACCAATGGAACAGAAAGCGAGTGTTACTAATGAATATAATATTGGTGACCAATGTCAACCCAATAATCAGCCTATAAATATATAAAAACAAAACAAAACCACAAATATGAAAATTGAAAAATATATAAAATATATGAAAATACTTAATCTTATGAACTGATATATAAAAAACAATTGTATATAAAATATGAAGAAAAAAAAAACAGTCCGAGAACACCATTTTTCCGGAATCTTGCAGCATGAGTATGAGGATCACCAATCCCACACAGATATCTTCAAAAAGACAAAGAAAGCTGGCGCACTCCTAGTATGTTACAGTATAAAAATTATTTTATCGGGCTGGAAAAATATAAAATGTGCACTCACAAACAGAGCTTGAATAACAGCATGGATGAGAAAATCTCAAACCTAGCTTATATGGGCTCCATGTAACAAATTTTTTTTAGGCAAAAGGTGACACGGTGTGCTCATTTGCATGTCATTTCCCAGAATCCCTTGCTGCAGTAGAAACACTGTATACTGGTTGATAATGATGAAAGGCAGGGTTGCAGACCTGCCTAAGACATGTGAATGTGCTCACAAGTGATCTTTATATTTGCTATATGCAATATGGTGGAGGTTTCTTGTTGCCTTTTTCACCCACCATATCTTAAAGTGTGTGTATGTGTATGTGTGTATATATCATATATCATATACCATATACCTGTTTACATTTTATTTGTAATTTTTATGAATACTGTAGATCTAATTTTAATTAAAATATATATTATTATCAAGAGGAAACTGTAGCATATATAAATTCTTTTGAAGAGATGATGAAATGCAATAATCTGTTCATATTCTATATATGGTTAAAGAAACACTATAACTAGATCAAACTGGTATAATACAACATTTATATATGTGATGATATTAAGCATGTGCTAATGCACTAAAAATCAATCATGAATTAGTTGAATTTAACATGCATATGTAATATAATAAATAATAATGATAAATTCTGAATTAATCAAAACAATATGAAGACCAAAAACAATAGTAAATACCGTACTAATAAATGCTAAATAAACCCATACATTAACATCATGTAAACAAAGGGGGGGGGGAGAAAGGGAAACAATTATATTGATAATCCAATCAACTTTGTACATCCTAAATAAAGGATAAATGTAAGAGAAACCGATCTATAAAAAATTGCCAAGGTCCCAATCGTGTTAAGACCCAATGGGATCTGTGTACGTAACATGAAGATCAAATACATTTCTCTGTGATCCAATTTGTTGACTATTCCCACATATAACCAAAGGTGAGATGTTTTCTATAACCTTAAGGTAAATCAATTGAAGATGCATGTTTCGAAACGAGATGGTTTAGATCACCATTCCTGATAAGTCGTATATGTTCTTGAAGTCTCTGTTTGAGCGATCTAATTGTCCCCATGACATATTGTTTTAGACAGTCACAGGTCAGTAGATAAAGGACATACTTGGTGTCACAGTTAATGAAGGAGTTAATTTTATAGCTCTTACCTATGACTGTGATAACAAAGCGAGGGGAGGCTTGCATAAATTAATATGTAATGCAGTGGTGGCAATGATAGGAACCTTTTGGTTTATTCATAATAGGAGGTTCTTCAGAAAGAAAGAGGCTGGGTGATAAACAATTTGCTAAGGTCTTTACCCTCCTAAAGACAAATTGGGGACCTTCCTCAACCAGTGCTGTATTGAAGACACATCACCATGCAGTAAGATAACAGACTTGTTTTTAGTGGAACTTAGATTTTGACCGTTTAAATATTGGCATGCATGGCACCTGATAAATTATTGAAGGATACATCTTAAGATACAACTCAATAGTAAAAAGTAGAGGATAAAAAATATATTATACTATAGTATCAATGTTGTAAAAGTGTTGTCTGTACTAATTTCAGAAGAGGGTAATTTAATTAGTCTCAAGCATGTATCTCCACTTATCCTTGTGGCAGTTCTCATTGAAAATAGAAGTGGTACTGTATGAATTAATGGGCTATTTCCCAAAAGAGAATCCTCTCATTGTCTAGCAGTGCTGTTCCTTGCTGAAAATATATAACTTTTCACTTTTAAATTCAATCATGGAAATAAACCACATCAGATCACATAGATGAAAATAAAAAGTGTAGTCTATGTTATCACTGCAGACGTTTTCTTTTAATATAAACATTTATAGCCTATATAACCACACCTGTTTCTGGAGTCTCTATCACATAATAGTGTTTATATACACTATAGATAACTTATGACTGCAAACATTTTTATTTTGCAGCAAGGAATGTTTCAGTAAAAGAATAAAGAGCTACATTCTATCCAGCTAGTTTATGACAATCTTAGAGAGAAATACATAAAGAAGAGAAGAAAATATGGAAGTAAAAAAAGCACTCAGGATCTCTTTCAAAATTGAACACAGCAAAAAACATAGAAGAAAAAAGTAATTGCAAAAATAAAAGAAAACTTTGCTCACTCAAATGCATATAAACAATTGTATTACTTGTCCACAACCCACATATAAAACATTAGTAAACGTTACCTTATATGTAAAATAATTAATTACATAATTAGCCAAAATAATGTAAAAAAAAAGCAGCAATATATTCAAGTTTAAACAGCTAAATAATAAACCACCATCACATATACAAAAATAATCAATAATGCACCACCACCCCCATATATAGGAGTCCTTATTTCCAAACTATAAAGTGCTTCCAATATATGGTTTTAAATTGTCAATACCAATGTGAAACATTAAATACAGTATGTAAGAGTGTAATAGAGCTATAGGATTACATGTATCTCTGCTAAATAAGGGGTTGTCATTTTCTCCTACTGTACTTCTAAAGAGGGAACATTTACAATAGTCAAAATGTACAACTATTTGCAAGAAAGATATTATTGCTTAAAATGTTTAAAAAAAGATAATGTTTTGAATATGCATTAAAAAAGAGTGTTTTTTATTGTGTATCAGGAAAATTTGTTTGATGATAATTTTCTGGGGTATGATAAAAAAAGTATAAAGCCATATGCAGTTCTGATGACATCCAGATAATTAGTGATATTTATTTTACTGATTCGAATAGTAAGTCCCAATGTTTACCCCCTATCTCTTTCTGTCTAAGGCTGCGCTTATAGTGCCTTGCGACGGCGATACGAATCAAAATACTCCGAATCAAATACATTGACTCCGTTACAAGCGCTTATAGTAAGTGCGACGGTGACAGAGCAACTAAAAATTTTGAAGTCGGGTCTATTTGATTATTTAGAGACAGTCGCCACATGTGACTGTCTCTAAACCAATCAAATTGTGTGGCCTGCCCCTTTTAGTGACGTCACTGGCCTTGTCGGCAGCGACGTCGCTAAAAGTCAAATTACAACTTTCGCTATCGCCGTCGCCAGCACTATAAGCGCGGCCTAAGTGTTGGTATATTTGTTAACTTGGTAGAACAGGAAACTAAATCAGCCAATATTGACTATCACTGCATCACTGCAAATAATGGGTGTGATATTTATTGACATCTATGGCAACATTCACACAAATCCCTGCAAGCTCTAACCCTAACACCCACTATACTGTAGCATATCATATTTGTGTCAAAAGGAGTGCCACTGACCATGGCCAAATGCATACAACAAAAGAATAAATACCCAATGCTACATCCATTATGATAAAAAATACGTACAGTAGTTAAATACTTGAATGTTTGTATTCTCGCATTAGACGAATCCTGGTCAGAGAAAACCAGGAAAAAAGGCCTCCATGAATTGCACTCAGCTAATATCAGAGTTTATATATTAATCAACAAATTGAGAATTTGGTATTTGATAAATCAACTGAATCATAAGGGCTATATAGTGCACAATAGTGCTGAGAAACTGATCAAAATCCTCATTAAAATTACGAAAATAATAAAGTTTTATTAATCCACAATATGGGTGCTCAATAAATACAAAGTGAAATTAAAACAGTGTGTGGTAAGATTGAGAGCTACAGATACAGTATGAGCTAAATTGGTGTCAAGAAGCTGCCAAGACAACTTCAATAAACTTATTGCCAAATCAAAGCTAGTTTATAGTCATCATTTGATAGTCCTTAAAGGTATGTAACCCAGGCATAGAACAACCAAAATGGCCTAAAGATAAAAGTCTGTCAATTTAATTTATTTATGGCAAACCATTTGTGGTCTAACACACATTTTATCCTCTTTATACCTTTATGGTACAACATAACAACAAGTACAATGCGTGATATTGAATTTGGGACCCGCTTCAATAAATAGTATGCAGTACAAAACAACCAAGTAGTTAGGTATGTGTGAGTGCCACTATCCATTCACATATAACTATTTGCTACAACATCTTAACAATGTGACAGTCAAGAGTCACATAAAGTGTATAGTGGAACAAATTGTAATTGATTGCAATGTGTGTTAGACCATAAATGGTTTGCCATAAACAAATTAAATTGTCAGACTTTTATCTTTAGGCCATTTTGGTTGTTCTATGCCTGGTTACATAACTGTAAGGACTATCCAATGATGACTATAACCAGCTTTGATTTGCCAATACGTTTATTGAAGTTGTCTTGGCAACTGCTTGACACCAATTTAGCCCTTATCCAGTGCATAAGGATAAGCCCTTGTAATACAAGTCTAGGGCCAATGGGGGGGAGGGGGGTGGGAGGGATGTGACTACCTCCCTGTTAAGTTTAAGTGAGTGTAATAAAGCATCTTGAAAACTGATGAACATAATAATCCACTGTGATGAATATCACAGATATATGATGAGAGTTGATTAATTGTCAACCCTGAGTGGATTCAGACATCCACAAAAATGAACAAATGAACTGATAATGGTAAGTATACTGGCAGGAGTGCATCTGCCCTGATATACAGAGTGGCACTAGGGTATGCTGCGTAAATGCTAGAACTTGAACAGAAAAAGAGACTCTCACCGGTGAGGTTGTATAGCTTCTATCTAGGGGCTCTCCCTGCTGTTCTTACAGTGTTCACACAGTACCTAGCGGTAGAGCCCATTCATTAATATGGGCACAGGCATACTTACTAGCCATATAGAGCAAATTAGTGATATGCGCTCCACCCTTTGCTTCCAATCTTCAGAAGACGATTCAGTAATATAAGTCCTTATGAAGATTCAAAGGGTACTGGGGCTAGTCAGGTATAAACAATGTCCAAAGCTCTTAAATGACCGTAAAGTCAAAATATCAGGATATCTCTATCCCTGAAGGCTAAAAGCTGAGAGTGGTAAGCTCAGACCTAAAACCTCATTGGGAGAATCCAAGATAAACATAAGTAGCAGTAATGTACTCACATATAGTGGCCCCAGTCCAAAGAGTCTTGTAGGCGTGCAGCCAGGAGAATATATAGAAATCCGTAGAGAAAACTCCAACGCAAAGCCAAAAATAGAGTGGGTCCCATATAATATGATAAAAATAAATCTTTATTGGACCAATAAAGATTTATTTTTATCATATCATTTGGGACCCACTCTATTTTTGGCTGTGCGTTGGAGTTTTCTCTACGGATTTATACTTACTAGCCACACCGCATCTCTGGTACCTGTACGCTAGCACCTCCATAGCTGAGTCACCACTGTGCAGTGATCATATGCGGGCTAGGACCCCTGGCAGCATTGGTAGCTATACACACAATTGCAGTCTCTGCACACTCTTACAATAACACGCTCTATACTGGCATACTATCGGTATTGGTACAGTCTGGTGCCCTCACAGGGTATATATTTTTTACTTATCTGAGGGCATAGATACCCTTCTGTAGCCCTGTGTTATACAGCCTTTGTGGTCATTCCATCTCTACAGGCTGCTCTATGCCTCACTGTTCCTTTGTCTACACCCCTACTGTTTCAGAGACACCTTAGCAAGGGCCAGCTGCATATCAGCCCCCTCTGAAACATTGATCTAATTCCACACAATTGTTTAGTTTTATACACAATCCAGAGTGCATCAAGCACTTGACATAGGATTCCATTGTGTGTGTCCATATTTTGGATTTTAAACCCCATTCTTTTACCTTGATGACCATTAAACATTTATTTTAAAATCATGTATACAACATTCATATTATGGAATTGAGTGCTTCAAGTGAGTTTCTTGCTCTCCTGAAACACGTGTATTTCCACTACACATAGCACCATTCCCAGCATAATTACAACTATTACTACTAAGCTGTAGCGGGGTACCTCTCATATATTGTCTATCTGAGAGATGTAAATATGCTTAAAAGTGATACTTATAACATTTGAAAAACCTACAGATGCAGCGGCCGTTATTTGAACATTTCACGGAGCGGTTTTTGTGTGCTCTGTTGTATTGCAGGCGGCATTAGCGCCTGCGTTTGCCGCAATTGATTTGTTTGAATTTCATGAATTATGATTTCTTTGGGTGCAATTCTTTGCGTATCCGTGGCAGAAATGAATGAATTGTAATGTGTACAGTACTGTGCTACTGTGCTACTGTGTCAATTTGCTGGTGTTTAAAAACCAGAACACTAAAATGCCATTTTCTGCACTTGATAAAAACGAGTCAACATGCGGTAATGTTGGAAGAAATCGAACGCCATGACATGGATATTCTGAGGTATACAATGCGTGAAATGTTCGAATAATGGCTGCTGCATCTGTAGCCCAACCACGGTTTTGCTAAATATATTTATTATTGTACTGGGCACAGTGATAATCAAGACATGAAGACATGCATGTGATCACCATCATGAATATCAAATGTTATATTTTCTCCATACAATCCTAACCCTAACTACGCAACCATTTTCATATGTAAGAAATTGCACTACATAAGCTTGCTAACTGCTAAGGAATGGAAGGGCATAAACCCACGTCCAAGTGGTATGCTCACAGCCTACCCATCCTCGCAGGTCTCACAAGCTCTCCCCTTCCCTCTCCCCCCTACCAAATATACATGTTAGATTACCAATCACTGCTTGAAACACATTCTGTCAAAAAGAAGTATTCAAATTCACAAAACAAATAACCTTACAGCATTAATTAAATGTAACCACTTCAGTGTTATTCAGGTCTTCTTGGCCCTCTAAATTAAGGTCTATTTTACCATAATGCCATTGAAGGGGTATATAAAAAAATAAAGGCATCTTTCACAAGCACATTGCAAGACCTTTTAAACCCATCAAAACTAATCCATAAGCGTCTGTAGTCATCTTAGTTAGGAATTAGGAAGTACTCAAAGCAATTACATTTAGGGTTTATTCAATAAACTCTGAAGCTGCGATCAGCTGAAAAATCCCATCACCGTGAATGGAGTTTTCAGCCAATTGCAAAGCGATTGACTCCTTTCGGCCTAATTGAGTAAGCCCTCTAAAATAAGTTTCCGAACTAAAATAAGAGAGGTAATAATTCCACTCCCATTTACATAAGACTTTCTAAATTAAAAAATATATATATTTAATTGCCATCAAATTTATGCTCTTACCAACAACAAAATAATTTGTAATATTTCTTAAAATGGTGTGACACTTTGGGGGAAAAACACAGTTTCTACTGTTTATCGATCCACTCAATAGTTTTTCCAGGTTATCATTTTTGTCAAAGTTTACCACTTTACACGATTGTGATGTCACCTGCAGCTCTGAGATTAAAGCAGTTCCTGTAAACAGACAATCAGTGGTGGTCTGCAAATCAAGCAAAGTAATATCATGCTATGATTGGCTCATGTCACAATCTTGTTCTTGTACAAATAAGCATAGAATGTTATATGAAATGTGTACATATTGAGAGAGAAAAAATTCCAGATTCATATTTTTGATTTTTTGTTACCTGATACCATGCATGTTTTAATGTTTGGAAAATAAACACAGAAAAAAATCCCTAATTTTTTATTATTTTTTTATATAAAAACTGAAAACGCTTAGTACCAATCATGTCCCACTTCTTAAGCAGCACTAATTGGTAATATCTGCAGCAAACTGTCTGGAACACTTTTTCGGCCAAGACTTCCCTCATTACAGACCTGCACGTTAAAGCAGTAATGTTTTCGAGAAGTGAACAAAGGACAGGAAGGTAAAAAGTTCAACCTTTCTGCAGGTTTGACAAATTATTTCATTATTTCAGAACTGGTGGTTGCGGATCGTGTTTTTAATAATGTAAGTTCATTACACATTCGAGAAATTAAGGGGAAAAAAACAAAAAATTCTTCGTAAAATAATTGGCAAATCCTTAAAACGAATTTTGGTCATTATTACTCAGCAGTCTTCGTCGTTGGGTGACACTTTACAGTGCATTCAAATCAATTATGGTATCTTATGGCAGAAGTCTTAGTAATTATAGGCCAATGTGATTGTTATTGCGAAAAAACAACAACAATTGTTTTTAGACAAGAATATATTATTTCCAAAGGAAATGAAAATGTAGATTATTTGTTTTCAGGATTTCAGTTTTTTTGCCTTGTAGGGAATAAATTAGACAACCACCCGCTTGCCGATAGAGTAAAGGAATGTATAAAAAAAAACAAGAGTTATCACATTTGGTAGAATGTCTTTTTAGAATGTAAAGGAGATAAGTAAAACGATTGACGGGAAAAACTGTGAGAGAATCATTTTTGAGTTGTGACAATGTGGAATATGCTTTGTTAGTGGCATATAGATATTATGATCCTGACAGTGATATTTCAAGGATAAGATATGTGGTTTGCCCATGCTGCCCATCATATTAAATACATATAAATATATTAAATATATGTGATAAGAATACATATCTTATATGGCATAACAACTGTAAATAACTTTTTTTAATTACATTCTTAACAAACATATTAAAGGCAGAAAATAATGTAAAAGAAAAAAAAGAAAATTCAAACATTGTTTAATGCTAAGAAAAGTAGTGGAGCATCAAATACCCATAAGGACAAAGATCAATGTATAACATGCAAATCATTTTGCAAAGTAAAAGAGAATAGATGAAGTAGCATTTCTTGCATAATGTAGGATCACATTACTACACATCTGATTTCCATAAGAAAACAAACTTACATTTTTCACACATTGCTGGATGCTAAAAAAAAAAACAAATAAGAATAAGAGAAAAGTGCATATTTACTGTATAGTGTAATTGCCTTCAGAACCTAATGTGTTACTAGTGTTGTATATCCTACTGAATTACCACAGACTTAATACAAAACATAATGGATCAAACAACCACTAGAAATATAGAGAAAAACTGATATCGGTGCTCTATGACTGTAGGATACCTGTAATTCCTAATAAATCTGAACACCAAAAATAATAGTCTTCAGCACGCGTAAAGAATCAATCAGACAGGCTCTACTGGAGTACACAAGAAATATACAAACAAGCTAAATACAGGCATACCCCGCTTTAACATACGCAATGGGACCGGAGCATGTATGTAAAGTGAAAATGTACTTAAAGTGAAGCACTACCTTTTTTCCACTTTACAATGCATGTACTGTACTGTACTGCAATCATCATATATGTGCATAACTGATGTAAATAATGCATTTGTAACCAAAATAAATACAGTTGACTTTATTCAAATAAAATGAATGGGAGCAAGCAAGGAGGTGAGAGGCGCGCATGCGGGTCAGTACTGTATAGCAGCTCTCTCCTTCTCGCAGTCTCTCTCTCTCACTCAGTCAGTCTCTCTGTCTCTCTCTCTCTCACTCAGTCTCTCTCTCTCACTCTCTCAGTCTCTCTCTCTCACTCAGTCAGTCACACACTCAGTCACACACGCACTCAGTCACACACACACGCATTCAGTCACACAAACACATGCACTCAGTCACACACACATACGAACTCAGTCACACACACAAACACAGTCACACACACAGTCACTCAGTCACACACTGTCACTCAGTCACACACTGTCACTCAGTCACACACTGTCACACACAGTCACTCAGTCACACACAGTCACTCAGTCACACACAGTCACTCAGTCACACACTCAGTCACACACTCAGTCACTCAGTCACACACAGTCACTCAGACACACACACACACACACACACACACACACACACACACACACACACACACACACACACTCAGTCACACACACACACACACACACACACACACACACACACACACGCGAGCGCGCGCACACACACACACACACACACACACACACACACACACACACACACACACACACACAGTCACTCAGTCACACACACACTGTCACTCAGTCACACACACACTGTCACTCAGACACACACACACACACACACACACACACACACACACACACACACACACACACACACTCAGTCACACACTCAGTCACACACACACACACACACACACACACACACACACACACACACACACACACACACACACACACACACACACACACACACACACACACACACACACACACACACACACACACACACACACACACACACACACAGTCACTCAGTCACTCAGTCACACACACACACACACACACACACACACACACACACACACACACACACACACACACACACACACACACACACACACACACACACACACACACACACACACACACACACAGTCACTCAGTCACACACACACACACAGTCACTCAGTCACTCAGTCACACACACACACACACACACACACACACACACACACACACACACACACACACACACACACACACACACACACACACACACAGTCACTCAGTCACACACACACAGTCACTCAGTCACACACACACACACACACAGTCACTCAGTCACACACACACACACACACACACACACACACACACACACACACACACACACACACACACACACACACACACACACACACACACACACACACAATCAGTCACTCAGTCACTCAGTCACACACACACACACACACACACACACACACACAATCAGTCACTCAGTCACTCAGTCACACACACACACACACACACACACACACACAAACACACACACAGTCACTCAGTCACACACACACACACACACACACACACACACACACACACACACACACACACACACACACACACACACACACACACACACACACACACACACACACACACAGTCACTCAGTCACTCAGTCACTCAGTCACACACACACACACACACACACACACAGTCACTCAGTCACACACAAATACACACACAAACACTCGCACAGTCACTCAGTCACACACACACATACACACAAACACACACACACACACACAGTCACTCAGTCACACACATACACACACACACACACACACACACACAGTCACTCAGTCACACACACACACACACAGTCTCTCAGTCACACACACACACACACACACACACACACACACACACACACACACACACACACACACACACACACACACACACACACACACACACACACACACACACACACACACACACAGTCACTCAGTCACACACACACACACACACACACACAGTCACTCAGTCACTCAGTCACACACACACACACACACACACACAGTCACTCAGTCACACACAAATACACACACAAACACTCGCACAGTCACTCAGTCACACACACACATACACACACACACACACAGTCACTCAGTCACACACATACACACACACACACACACACACACACACACACACACACACAGTCACTCAGTCACACACACACACACACACACACACACACACTCAGTCACTCAGTCACACACACACACACACGCAAAGATTGCAGCAGAAGATCTTCTCCTTCCCCTCACTGTTGCTCCGTAATTCACATCACATGCAAAGCTTCGCAGAGCTCTGAGGAGGGAGAGGGGGGAGAAGGAGGAAGCAGAGTCACGGGCGGAATTACTGGTTTAGCTGCTGCTTTATGGAGCGTGAGTGCAGGGGGAACGGAGACAGATGGGAGGGCAGAGGGAACAGGGAGATCGAGCGCACCATAAGGAAGACAAGCATGAAGGAGGTTGCAGGAGTGTTGAGGTGCGCACGCTGCCCCCTGGTGTCCGTACTCATGAAGCACGCGTACGTACAAAGGAATATGGTGCAACTAAAATTAAAGGTACGTACTTGTGAGTGTACGTAAAGCAGGTGTACGTAAAATGGGGTATGCCTGTAAGCTGCAAAAATTCACAATTTTAATGTGTACAGTATAAGCATTAAAACATAAAGGGGCTTATGCAGAGAAGAACGTTATTTAATGTGAAAACGGCAGGAAAATAGCCACAGAATTGGAGTAAGTTATGGGCGTATGCTGAAAGCTGCGTTACCTCTTTTTTCTGATGAGATTCAAAATTGCCAAGTTTTTCTGGCTACATTGAACTCGCTATAATATAGGGCAGAATGGCGAGTTGCAGTGCATCTATGCTACCTGCATACCACCCTATTTTAATATGGCGAATTTACCAATCTCGCCACGTGTTTGGCAATTTTTAAAGTAAAGAAACCTGCTGTGGCGAATTTTATGAATCTCTCCATGTTCTCTGCAGAACAAGCTTCTCTGGTGCGTATTTTCGCCAAAAGATGGCGCTATTTCCTTTCTCTATCCTCTCTGCATAAGCCCCAAAGTGTCTCACAGAAAAATAGAAACAAAAAAGGCATCTGGCAGCTATAAACTGGTAAGAAACCCACTGGCGAGAGAAAAAAATAGATGTTCAAAAAAAAGGAGGGAGGGGGTGGGCGAGGGAGGGGGGTCAAATGTGACCTCACAGGCCTTATATAAGCAGCAGAAAGATTTGGGGAGCGCTGTGGTCATCACATATGAAAAAAAGTTCAAACAACATAGTGCAGTATCGTAAGCGAAAAGTGGTAACTTGAAGATATCTATGAGGTGGGAACTCACACTTTTCCAAAATAAAATCAGCCTTTTCCAAATCTCTAGAAAAGAGTGATAGTGCGCAGCTAATAACTAGTGACAACAAATATCAAGTGAACAGTGCACCGTGATTAAACAAACAATGTTGTGGACCTTAAATGTGGATCTGGCACTAATCGTGGGTCGTGGTGTATGTGGTGCTCAGAATTGAACCGGTAGCTTCATGCACATAATTGTAGATAAGACCATAAGCTTGGTGGTCTGACGATATAGGAGTGCCCCCTCAATAATGTAATAACAACTGTAGGGTTGAGTGACAAGTGGAGTCAGTTGGGACAACCACCGTGATGTACACATTGATTACCCTTAGGAGTTAATAAAAAGGAACTATGTCCATTGAGCAGCAGGATTTTATAAGGCACATTGGCACTTTACCTGCTCATCCAGGGGGCAATCTCCGGAACAGTGGCGTGCAATCCATCAATGAAAAGTCCAGGAGAGTAGGTGGTGTGGATGGAGCACAGCTTCAGACGCCCTGCAATGTGAAGCAGGGAAAAACAAAACTAGGCCACTCCGTGTAGTATCAAAAAAATGTTTTAAGCCAGAAAACACATACAGGGAACAAAAATAGGACAAGTGGAACGCACCTACGCGTTTCGTACAATAGTACTTTATCAAGGTGATGATGTTCTATGAGTTCAGCATCGTGTTGGTCTCAAAGAATAAAGAAACAGGCCATAGCATGAACCATACCTAATTAGGTTTTTATAGATTAAAAGAAAACACTTACATAGTGTCCTAAAAGACTAGGCACATATAACTAAAGATGCCACGATATCTGTGGTCCTGCGCCTCCTCTGTAACAGCACTTCTAGTTGTTGTCACTCCCGTATGTCGTCACCTCCGATCTCTTGGGACGGAGCAGGGGACTGAAAGGATTCCAATATCCAGGACAGGTCTCAGCAAGTATCGGGCACGGCACTCTCTCAGCGACTCAACACATTTTGCCTAGTAATCGGCTTTGTCAGGAGTTGTCATTCCCTAATCACCACTCCACCCTTAAATAGCATTAACTTTGCAGCCATTGGTCGAAATGGCTTGCTCTGATAGTGTCACGTTGTGCTCACCACAAACAAGACGAGACCCCGGTACTGAGATGGGAGTAGTAACAAACACCAGCCACAGGCACAGGGGCCACGTCCGGAGTGTAGGTTTGCCTTGGCAGCCGGGTCAGGGATGTAGAGATCAGAGTAGTCTTTATACTTGCCGAGTTCAACGTAGGAGATATCCGGAGCGTAGAAGGTACTTTTGCCAGGGTTGGAGAGTGGAGAGTGGTCGAGGTACAATGCCGAGTTCAAGATTAGAGAGGAGCGAGGAGTCAGAGATAGCTAAGATAAGGAGCCAGAGGTTGGGGTAGTCAAAGCAAGCCGGTTCGGTACACAGAAGATCAAACTGGAACAAAGCAACAGGACAGGAACAAGGCAGGAACAGCAAGGGTGAACAGGTAACAAGAATCTATGCTCAGCCAAAGTTCCTGTCACATTGGTGAGCATATATAGGCAGGATCAGCCAGCCCCTAAGGGGGTGGAGTGGGGGCGCGGCCCCCACGGCGGCCGTGATAGGTCTAAGGCTTCCAAGAACAGGTGTAGCTATTGCGCAGCTTATGACTGCATCTATGAGCAGGTGCAGCTGTTTGTGCAGCTAATGAATGCTTCTATGAGCAGGTGTAGCTGTTTGGCAGCAAGTGGATCTTGACACGGAGCTAGAGGACATGGCACACGTGAAACGTGTGAGCTCCGCACGCAGTCAGTGCGTGGCACGATCCGGGGGCGTGCCTGAGTCTGCGGCGTCGGTTGACGCCATTTTGGCGTGCGTGCATGCTGCGCACGTTTGGTAAGGAATGCGGTCCGTTGGCACCCTGCGTGTGCGAGTTTGTTGGTGCACGGGAGAATGTGCGGGATGGTTGCAAGCCCGTAGTCCTTACAGATAGGTGTGGTGGCTGGATGGACGGTTTGTAATTGGTCAAGCCAGGGACAATATTCTATTTGTTATCCTTAATTTATTTACACAGTACTCCCTATTATGCTGTAATAACCATTATAATTAAAAATACGCTAATCAGCTTTATTACATCATTTCAGTATGGGGATATCAGAAATTGAGTAATACATAAAAAATAGGGAATATATAAAAATAGGGAATATATAAAAAACACAAATGTGAAATATGAGGTTGGAAACCCAACATTAAAAATTATTTCTAATGGGCATACAAAATAAAAACATTCTAAATGAACTCATCTAACCAATTTGACTAATGATGGTGTTATAGAAATATTTAAACTTATTGAAAATGTATTGAAAAAAAGTTTTTTCTATACAATATAGTGATAATGGGTAAGGTAATTTATACATGTATATTTATTATGGTATTTACACATAACTTAAAATTCAACTACTTTATACATGATATATGATATATAAAATCTTTAGAAGATTGGGAGACATCTCCATCATCCCAAATTAGGACATGGGGGGATGGGGTGGGGATATGGGGGGATGGGGTGGGGATATGGGGGTGTGTGGGGAGGAGAATGATGGGTACATGGAAGTGGAGTAACACATAAATTGAGCAAAGTGGAATGTGAACATCAATTATAAAAGGCGGACATATCATTAATATAAAAGATGGGGGAAAAGAATGACAGGAGACATCAATAAGAGTTGGCACATACATATTTAGTTTCACAGCCTTATCATATAGAATGAATTAGCATAGAACATCACCTATGTTGATATCGGCATTCAGACCTCCTGGCTTCAGGGTCTTTATGAAATGAATACAGAAGGTATTTCTCTAAGCCAGATCTATAAATCTGTTGCCCTCCCACCCCCCCCCCCCCCAATGTGAGGGTATTTGTTCTAACTCCTTAAAAATTAGTCCTTTGGTTTTTGACACATGGCATATAATAAAATATTTTGGAACGCTGTGTGTATTTGATTTTCTTCTAATATTTCCAATATTTTCTAATATACAAACATTTTAAGCCCTAGTCGTACTGCCTGTATATTGGAGCCCACAGGGGCACTCCTACATATATATATCATAAAATCCATTCTGCAAGTTAGATGTTGTTCAATCTTGAATTCTTCTTTTGTAACATTAGATCTGAATATTTTATTTTGAATAGAATTTGCACGCTTTACAATTTCTGTGCTAATTGTAACCAGTGTTTCTCTCTCGTGTGTTCCTTTTTTATGGGTATAAAGGTGCTAGGAGCCAATTTGCTTTTTACATTTTTGGCTTTTGTAAAGATGATGTTTGGTTCGTCTGGAAGATCTTTGCTTAATATTGGATATTAAAATATACCAATGTTTATTCAACACTTGTTTTAATTTCTTCGCTTCCCTATCATATTGGGTGACCAAGGCGGATTTAAAATCTCTTCTACTCACTTTTTGTCCTTTACTATTTGAAGGTAGTAATAAAGTTTCAAAATCTATAATATCAGTTCTACCGAGGGCTTCTCTGATGACACTGTCTTTATATTTTTATCCTCATATTTTTTTTTTCAAAATCTTAGATTGTTCTTGTTATATTTCAGTCTTGGAACAGTTTCTTTGTATTCTTCTTAGCTGACCAAAGGGGATGTTTGATATCCATCTAGGATGGTGACAGCTATTGTTCATTATTAAATTATTGCTATCTACTTCTTTGAAGTGTGTTTTTGTCAATAGATGGTCATTTTCAAGATATAGAACAAGACATAAGAAATCTATTTCAGTTTTACTTTTTTTGTGGTAAATTTCAAATTCCAGTTTTTAATATTAATACAGTTGAAGAATTCTTCTAATCTATCCTCATCCTCCTTCAAAATTATTAGGATATCATCTATATATCTTTTCCAGGGGCCTATATTGTGGGCATAGTTTAAAACTGTGACAATCAATGGGTAGAGAGGGTGGGGGGTGAAGGTTGTTTACCCGGGGAGAGTGGTTAGGACACCTGGGTGGGTTGTGGGGGAGTGGGAATACACCCCTTAATTACAATAGTGGTTACTAACTGCTAAGGTAATTAATGGGTTAGTGGCCAGTAGTTATTATTTTAATTTTAATGTTGCTGCTGTTGATGCAGAGGATTCGGAGGAAGATGAGGATGGCCTGGGTAACTTTACTTTATGCTGGCTGGGAAATGTATTATTTTTAATGGGAAAATGTGCTATTATCCAAATCAGGGTAATTTAAATTTTCTCCATTACAGTGTGTGTTGGGAGTGGGTGGAGGTGTTGGGTGGCCACTGCTTGCCAATGTGACTATCGGTTACGCATTGTAGGCATAGATTACCACAGTGACAATCAATGGATTATTTAATAGTAATAGCAGTATAGTTGCCCCAGGGAGGAGGGTTAGGCCACAAGGTGGGTAGCAGATGGGGGGGGTTTAACCCCTTAATTACCATAATGGTTAAT
Organism: Ascaphus truei; assembly: GCF_040206685.1. NCBI lineage: Eukaryota > Metazoa > Chordata > Amphibia > Anura > Ascaphidae > Ascaphus > Ascaphus truei. Next base: position 164,121,793 of record NC_134487.1, on the reverse strand, counting down.
AGCCGGTCAGTCAGGTCAGTAGTTCATTTTTTTTTATTTTACTGTTGGTTCTCACTAAAGATGAAGACGAGGGCAGCCTTCATCCTTGCAGGGGTAAGTAAAACTTGTATTTACTATATGCTGACTTGGTAATGTTTTATGCTTAATGTGCAAATTCACTATTATCTGGATAATAGGAATTGTACCCATTATTGTACTGTATGTGTTGGGAGGGGGGGTTGTTGGGGAGTAGAGGAGGTGGGTTGTAGGGTTGTTGTATTTTAATGATTATTGTGGTAGAGGGTGTGGATGAAGGTGGTAGTTGGCCCAGAGTGGATGGTTAGGCCTCTCGGTGGGTAGCAGGAGGGGTTGACCCCTTCACTACCATAGCAGTTACCACCACTATGGTAATGAAGCGGTTAATTCCTCCTGCAACCTTCCCAGTAGCCCTACCCTGGGGAAACTACCCCCTTCACCCACTCTACCTCCAATAAAACAGGTACTCTGGCTTAACCCCTTCATTGCCTTAGTGGCTTGCTGCTAAGGCAAATAAGCTATATAAATGTTAATTTTAATAACACAATATTGAAGTAGGGGATCTCTGGAGCGGAACCACATTAATTCAGCCTCTGGGACCCCCAGTTTTCAGAGTTACAGGCCCCAATTTGGGGGCACCCCACACTGGGGTCTGTAACTTGGGAAGCAAGGGGTCCCTGAGGCTGAAATTAATGCGGTTCAGCTACGGAGACCCTCTGCTTTAATGCTGTGTTATTAAAATTAACATTAAAACAGTGCAATCACCTGTAAGAGCGGTGCAGGGAGAGGCTGTGGTGACATTTCACTCATTAAGCAAACACAAATTAGTGCAATTTGGCATTTTTTTACCAAACGATAAAAAACTTTATACCAGTTTCATAGCATGTGGTAGGAACATGCCAACCTGATCGGTAATGCACTGAACGTATCGAAGTTTAGTGAATAGGCCTCTATACATATATAGTACCTGACATCTAGGGCCCAGCTGCAATTTTTTTCTTGTCAGTGCAGAGGTTGATGGTACATCAGCTTAAAGCCTTCTTGGTATCAAGGGATATCACAAATGAGATCTATTAGATCACAAAATAACTCAATGGTATTCAGGGTCTGGATGTGAATAAGGGCAGCTTTTGGAAGGTGCTATCTATCAAAGCCTTATTACCATGTGCGTTAACATTAACGGAGGTCTGGAGATCTCTGTGGTTAGGTAAACTGCTCATTACCATATTATTTGCATTATGAGTAAGCCTAAAGTCAGTTAACTTTTATTGTTCCCTTATTTTTTTTAGGAAAATGGCTGAACATCGTATAGCGTTAAGGACTTTGGCGATATGCGATACAGATATTGATACGTTAAAAATAGATAATGTCATGTTAAAAATGTAATGTCCTTCTGAGGATCTATCCCTTAGTTAGGAATGTATGTGTTATGCAGCCTGCATTGGTAATGTTGCAAACATTCCTTTTTAACAATAAGCTTTCATAAAGACCTCACTTAACAGCCAATCCTATGCTCCATGTGCATCCACCAGATAGCATGAAGTGTGATTCAAAGGAACATTTGCAAAAGAAAATGTAATTCAACAAAATCTAATGCATGGGCTGTAGCTTGGTAAGAAAATATAAATAGGAGCGGATGTGACTTGAGAAATATGAGTTAATAACCCCAGTAACCCTAAGGAACTTTAAAATTTGAAATAAACAAGATTTCTCTCTAAATTAATTTTGATATGGTTTGGGAAGAACTACTGTATATCGCATTTCCTTAAAATCAATAGAAATGCATCTCAATCTCTATCTATGACCACAAAATAAATGTGTCAGATGTGATGAAAGTTTTTTTACTTGTTTTCTATAGCATTTTTTTTTTTTTGCAAATTGCCTTAAAATTACCTGAGAGAGAAAATATATTGTATTGCTTATACCTGTAATTACAAAAAGAAAGAAAAATATAACTATGGTGATTAACATTATTACCTTCAATTAACTGGGAACTTTTGAGATCTGAAATGTTTAAGACTGTAATGAGATATGCTGGTGTAATTGAGTGCTTATTGAACTTCTCGAATTCAAGAAACTATCAGGAATAGCTCCAGCCCAGTTGTCAATGGCAAACATAGAAGAAGTCATTGAGAAAAAAGCGACTTAATGAATGAGCCATAATGAAACTAATGTCTAAGACACTCAATATCTTTCAATTAATTGTATAACAATATAACAGTTTAAATGTACTTAAACAAAGGTCTGTGGCATGTTGTGTGTCATGAATAAGATATGCAATCTATTGATAAACAGAAGATGAAGTAAATTATTGGATACCGTTCACTTCAAATGCAGCTGACACATTAAAGCCATACTATTAAAAAACGACACCAGTAATTCTGTTATATGAACAGTCACACATTTATTCAGAGTAGGAGACCTTATATTTGTATCACAGAGGACATTTTATATATTTTTTATTCTTGTTATGATGTAATTTAGATTTTGGAACACCGAAAGATTGCTGCTAACTATAACTGATGTAACTTTCTCAAAATATAGTATCCATGGCTTCAGATAATCTTGTCCCAACATTTTTTCACATCAATTCAGGTTACAAAAAAAGGACTAATACACCCCTAAACTGTAAGTGTGTGGGCTTCCCACCACTTTTTGGGGAATATAATAATACATAAGTACTGGACAGTCTGCACAGTATGGAGCTTAGTACAATTCCAAAGTATGGGGAAGCAGTTTCAGGCGAGGAGAAAACTGCTTGTGCAGTCAACACAACATAGACAAACAATTTCTTTAATTTGCAGGTCTCCTCTAAGACAGAGATACAAAGTAGAGCTCTTGTCACAAGTTCATAAAGAAGTTCTCCATATAATGTGACAGCAAAGAACAGTGGAAAAACAATGTTTCAGGTCCCATATGGATCTTTCATCAGGTACATACTGTAGTAAAGTCGTGATTGGTTGTGGAAAGTGAGCGACCCAGTCAGGAAAAACACATGTGAATAAAAAACATATATAAAAAAACAAATTAATGTGCAGTATTGTGATTCATTACTAAATAAATGTGCAAAGATCTTGGCTCTAAGGGAGAACCTACTTACAACACAGTGAAGGGTAAGTTAACTTATTTCAGATACTTATAGACGATGAAATGATTTGTGAGGTTTTCTTTGTGTAGGACTTTTTCTCCCCTCTTGAACTTCCTTTCAGATGGTTACTCCAGGAAAGGTGTAGCTCAATTTCCCATGGTATGCATGTAAGAGAGGAGCAGAAAAAAACGGCCAATAGTATAGGTTGCAGAGAACAAAGTTTTATAGGCAATGAGATCGTAGGACATGTACTCACATTCAGTACACTGATATCATGCACATAAAGGTTTCTTTTGCGCTGTGTGCGCCCGCTGTGATGTCTCCCTGTCCTCCTCTGTTCTTAGTGCTGCCGTCGCCAATGGCGTCTGACGTCACTTCCGGATGGTATCTGGTCGCATCCGTTGGTAGTGGACTGCGAGGCGCCGAACGGGGAATCACTGGGGAGTGCAGATGTCTAGGGTCTTTTGGTCTTCGCTTACAGTCAGCTGCAGCTTTGACTGAATAAGCTCTGGATCAGGCTCTACGCGTTTCGCTGCGTCATACAGCTTCGTCAGGAGCGTCATACAGTGTTACGTGGGCTTGGTGTATTTAAATGATTAAAGCCTAATTGGTAAATTGGTCCTAATCTCTTTCAGATAATTCAAAGCATAATTTTAACCCACAAGTTTGCCTTTACATAGGCACATGACTATGTGGTTAAAAAAACCTACACTCATTACATTACTAATAGATAAAATACATATAACGTTTTGTTTAAGACAATCTTTATTTGAACATATTTTAAAACTACATAAAAGTATAAGAATATTTAAATAAAAATGTTTATATTTGAGAAAATAAATTGGTTATTTAAAAGGCAGTAAATATGATGATTCATTCTGCCGAGTTAACTATAATTGGTGGAGATTTGAGAGAACAGATACTATCATCCTATTATCTAACACTAATTATTGTGCACAATAGGTCATGAAAAATGCCTAGGTTAGGAGAGAAGAGAGATAAGCATCAAATGTTAGTATAACAATAATATCTGCATTAGGTATTGTATAGGGAATTGTTGGTTAAATATATATTACACTATGTTGTCTTTTAATTAGAGGTAGACTTAAGGGTGAAGGGTCAGTACATTACAGACTGGAGTAAATAATTAAAACGTTGTAAAATACATTGAAATATGCACTGACGGCGTGATTCTAATTACTGTTAAAAAGGGTGCAGTAAAGTTTATATATTAAAAAATATTGATTTAATAAAAGTTAGGGAATATCTATCGAATTAAATAATGCCAATCTTATTTTTGAGTTTATAAAATTTAAAAATCATTAAAAGTTTTAAAAAAGTATTTTTTATAAAATAAATCTTATGTAAGAAACAATAAAAGGAATTGTTTGTAATTAGGAGGCCCAGAATTTTTCAATTTCAATCATGTAAAAAGGGTAGCACTTCAAAGTCTGAATTCAAGCCATGTGGTATTAGTGTATCTAGCTTATGAATCCAGTACATTTCCCTTTTGCTTAAGTCTACCTCTCGTGAGCGGCCTCTCCAATGTTGTTTCACATTCTCGATAGCCATAAATTTCAGACTATCCGGATTTGACTGATGGTGTTTTGCGTAGTGCTTTGAAACGCTGTGAGTTAAAATCCCTCTTCTAATATTACTAAGATGTTCCAGAATGCGAATGCGGATAGGCCTTGACGTCTTCCCCACATATTGAAGCCCACACGGGCACTGGAGCATATAAATTACAAAATTAGTAGTACAATTCATATATTGCTTGATTTTAAAAGACTCATTATTCCTTTGGCTTTTAAAACTAGTTTTGTCTTTTAGTTTATGTTGGCAGGCCTTACAAGAAGAGCAGCCATAAAAACCCGTCAAATCTTTAAGCCACCCTTGAGTCAAATCTCTTGTGTTTCTTAAGGCGCTAGGTGCAATTAATTTTTTTATATTTTGTGCCCTTTTAAAGATTATTTTTGGATTGTCCGGTAAGATTTCCCTTAAAATATTGTCTGATTTTAAAACATGCCAGTGTTTACGCACGATCTTTTCTATAGTCTTAGCATCTTTGTTAAAAGTAGTCATAAACGCAGTATCGTATGGGTTAATTGAAGTGGGGGATATAAAATTTGTTTTTTTGTTAGATGTTAGAGTATCAATTCTATCTAAGTTTTTTGCCTTCATAAATGCATTATCTAAAGTGTCTTGGCTATAGTTTTTCTCTATAAATCTTTTTTCCAAAACTTTGCATTGATCATTGAACACATTATCTTCGGTACAATTTCTGCGGAGCCTCCTATACTGGCTATAGGGGACCCCGTCCATCCACTGATGGTGATGACAACTTGATCTTAAGATGAAATTGTTGCAGTCAACGTTTTTAAAATGAGTCTTTGTTTTTAGAATGCCTTCCTCTATATAAATATTTAAATCTAGATATTCGACTGAAGTCTCGCTTATAGTATATGTGAATTTTAAATTACAATCATTTTTATTCAAATCCAAAATAAATTGCTCCAAGTCTGATTTCTTTCCCTGCCAAATAAGGATAATGTCATCAATGTAGCGCCGCCATAGGACCAAGTTACCCCCCAGCTCGCCTCCGGGCCAGATGGTGCGGTCCTCCCAGAACCCCATGAAGAGGTTCGCGTAGCTGGGGGCAAACTTCGTTCCCATGGCGGTGCCACATTTCTGAACATAAAATATATTGTCAAATACAAAATAATTCTTTTGCAAAATGAACAAAATGCTATCCAAAAGAAACTGTATCTGCAATTCATGTAAATCTGGATCCTTCCTAAGAAAATGCTCCACCGCTTGTAGGCCTAGTTGGTGTATAATAGATGTATATAATGAGGTAACATCAATGGTAGCTAATAAATAGTCTTCCTTCCATACAAGTTTGTTTAAGGTATTTATAATGTCTGTTGTATCTTTTAAATACGATGGCATATCTTTAACGTAGCCCTGGAGGAAATTATCAATATAAGCTGATAAGTTTGACGTCAATGAATTAATGCCTGATATAATCGGCCTCCCAGGCGGATTTTGGAGACATTTGTGGATCTTTGGCAAAATATAAAAGATCGGAATCTGAGGTGACTTATTGTTTAAAAATTTATATTCAGATTCTGTTAGGATACCTTTATCTCTGCCTCCTTCTAACAGCACAATCAGATCTTTATAAAAATCTATACTTGGATTTTTCTTTAAGGTACTGTAAGTATTTTCATCACCTAAAAGGCGGTGTACTTCCTTCAAATATTCCTCTTTGTCCATTATAACTGTTCCACCACCTTTATCAGCCTGTTTGATTACTATGTTTTCATTTTTGGTTATCTCTTCCAAGGCTTTTCTTTCCTCTATTGTTAAGTTATTTTTGGTCGACGATTTTGTATTCTTAGAAAGTGTCTCAAAATCCTTAACAATTAAATCATAGAATACTTCAAGATGTTTCCCTTTATAATAGGTCGGATAGAATGAGGACTTCTGTTTTAATGAAGTATGTTTAAATTTACTCTCCTCAACGTTGATATTGGCTTTCTCCACATGTAATCTAGATTCTGTGTTTTTACTTTGGAAGAATCTTTTCACTGTCAATTTTCTAAGATAGCGATTTGCATCCAAAAATAGGCCAAAATTATTGGGCCCCATTGACGGTGCAAAAGACAGTCCCTTTGAAATCAATTTTTGTTGTGGTATAGTTAGTTCTACTTTGCTTAAATTAAAAATACTCCTTGTGTCTATCTCCTCTTTTTTGTTCAGTCTTTCCCTTTTCCTTCTTTTTCCTCGTTTCCCTCTCTGATGTTGTCTCTTTTTAGATATTGTTTTGGGTCCCTCCTCTCTTTCGGGGGGGTATAAGTGCTGGGTATCTCCCATACACTCAATGTTGTGTCCATGTCTAAAAAACTAGTCTGTCCAGTTGCTCCAATTGGTGACCTGGATCTGCTAGTTTTCTGTTGTTTATCTAGATGATATCTTTCTCTTTCTCTTTTCCTATCTTCCCTTTCTCTTTTCATTTCCCTTTCTCTTTTAATTTCTTTCTCTTTTTGATATTCTCTATCTTTTTGATCTTTCTCCCTCTTTTCTATTTCTCTTTGCTCTTGGTGATACGCAAAATCTCTATCTCTTTGTTGTTCCCTATATCTTCTGGTCTCTCTTTCTTTGTCTCTCATAGTTCTTTCTCTTTCTTCCTTCACTCTCAAATCTTTTTCTCTCTGTCTTTCTCTCTCTCTCTGTCTCTCCCTCTCCCTTCGTCTCTCCTCCTCCATTCTGGAATCTCTCTCCCTAACTCTATCTCTCTCCTTTTGGATCTCAGTATCTCTACGTGTTTCTCTTTCTTCAAAAATAGTTTTATTGCTTATGTTAGATATCAGTGTTGTATCTACTCTTGGATTGTTGTCTCTTTGTTTTTGTTCTTTCTGATCAACATATGTGGTATTTGATTTATTATGTCCAGAGACATAGTTTATGTCTCTCCTATGGGCATGACTCCCATAGAAAGATTTTTCTTTTCTATCAAAGGTACTGCTATATCTATTGTCATATCTTCTATCTCCTTGGTAGGTGTTTCTCTTCCTCTTCCAATCCCTTTGTTCTCCCCTCTTATAATCTTCCTCATCTCTTAGGAATTTATTAGTTTTGTTAATATATAGGTCATTCTCTAACTTATCTATTTTTTTCTTTAGTTCCCTATCTTTAATTTTAAATTCCGCAGTGTCCTCTAAATGCGCTAATTTCTCCTCTATAATTGTTACTTCTTCATCTATTTTTTTAATATTCTTTTTGTGTTGGTTGACTAATGCTAGCATCAAATCCACCGAGCATTTGTCAATAATATTATACCAAGTTTTCACAAATTCGTCATCCTCCAAATTAGAGGAGGGATCTTTAGAGAATCTCAGACCCCTTGGTATTCTATTACATTTGATATATTTATTCAAAAAGCTTAGATCCAGCCATTTTTTTGTGTCTTTAACTAATAACCTATCTAATTTGTGAAATTCTTCCTCTAATAGGTCATACGATATTGGTGTGTGTGATGTATCTACATCTTGATAATTAAATTGTGTCTGTCTAGAGTGTCTTTTAGCAAATATATTTGGTGAAGTGATATCCATTACCTAATTACTATTCTAATAACAGTGATAAAAAAATATTCGTGAAAATCAAATTTAGAAAGCAAACAGGCAGCCCACAAATCAAAAGCAGAAGAAACAATATACTAAATGACTTGCCTAGGCGCCACAGCTGTCTAATAAATTATAAAGTATAATTCAGTGAATAAAATGATGTTACCCGACAGGGTACTTCTCAAACCTTCCAGGGAAATATGCTCGGATTTCCCACAAGTACAGTCGTGATTGGTTGTGGAAAGTGAGCGACCCAGTCAGGAAAAACACATGTGAATAAAAAACATATATAAAAAAACAAATTAATGTGCAGTATTGTGATTCATTACTAAATAAATGTGCAAAGATCTTGGCTCTAAGGGAGAACCTACTTACAACACAGTGAAGGGTAAGTTAACTTATTTCAGATACTTATAGACGATGAAATGATTTGTGAGGTTTTCTTTGTGTAGGACTTTTTCTCCCCTCTTGAACTTCCTTTCAGATGGTTACTCCAGGAAAGGTGTAGCTCAATTTCCCATGGTATGCATGTAAGAGAGGAGCAGAAAAAAACGGCCAATAGTATAGGTTGCAGAGAACAAAGTTTTATAGGCAATGAGATCGTAGGACATGTACTCACATTCAGTACACTGATATCATGCACATAAAGGTTTCTTTTGCGCTGTGTGCGCCCGCTGTGATGTCTCCCTGTCCTCCTCTGTTCTTAGTGCTGCCGTCGCCAATGGCGTCTGACGTCACTTCCGGATGGTATCTGGTCGCATCCGTTGGTAGTGGACTGCGAGGCGCCGAACGGGGAATCACTGGGGAGTGCAGATGTCTAGGGTCTTTTGGTCTTCGCTTACAGTCAGCTGCAGCTTTGACTGAATAAGCTCTGGATCAGGCTCTACGCGTTTTGCTGCGTCATACAGCTTCGTCAGGAGCGTCATACAGTGTTACGTGGGCTTGGTGTATTTAAATGATTAAAGCCTAATTGGTAAATTGGTCCTAATCTCTTTCAGATAATTCAAAGCATAATTTTAACCCACAAGTTTGCCTTTACATAGGCACATGACTATGTGGTTAAAAAAACCTACACTCATTACATTACTAATAGATAAAATACATATAACGTTTTGTTTAAGACAATCTTTATTTGAACATATTTTAAAACTACATAAAAGTATATGAATATTTAAATAAAAATGTTTATATTTGAGAAAATAAATTGGTTATTTAAAAGGCAGTAAATATGATGATTCATTCTGCCGAGTTAACTATAATTGGTGGAGATTTGAGAGAACAGATACTATCATCCTATTATCTAACACTAATTATTGTGCACAATAGGTCATGAAAAATGCCTAGGTTAGGAGAGAAGAGAGATAAGCATCAAATGTTAGTATAACAATAATATCTGCATTAGGTATTGTATAGGGAATTGTTGGTTAAATATATATTACACTATGTTGTCTTTTAATTAGAGGTAGACTTAAGGGTGAAGGGTCAGTACATTACAGACTGGAGTAAATAATTAAAACGTTGTAAAATACATTGAAATATGCACTGACGGCGTGATTCTAATTACTGTTAAAAAGGGTGCAGTAAAGTTTATATATTAAAAAATATTGATTTAATAAAAGTTAGGGAATATCTATCGAATTAAATAATGCCAATCTTATTTTTGAGTTTATAAAATTTAAAAATCATTAAAAGTTTTAAAAAAGTATTTTTTATAAAATAAATCTTATGTAAGCAACAATAAAAGGAATTGTTTGTAATTAGGAGGCCCAGAATTTTTCAATTTCAATCATGTAAAAACTGTAGTAACACACAAAACACATTTAAATAATGTATTTTGGCACCACAACTTCCCACAACAGGGGATGACAATTAATTGTAAAACACCAGCATATACCATAAAAATACATAACAGCATATCAAAAGTGAACAGTATATAATTGTATCAGCATGACATGTTTGACAAAAGAAAAAACTGTGTATTAACAAATACTGAATACCTTATAATATCTAATTTCTAATCCTTTAAACTGGAATTGGAGCCAAGAAGTAATCAAATGGAATGCAGTCAGTGTTACAGTCACCACCAATCAGGAAATGATCAGTGAAAACATCCTGAGAGATACACAGCGTCTTTGTAACCAAAACAAGATTGTAATAGAGCTTATGTACAGTACACCAAACAGATTGATTTCAGAGTTGTTTTTTGTTTACCAAGACGCTGTGTATCTCTCAGGATGTTTTCTCTGATCACTTCCGGGTTTGAAATAACTGTAACACTGACTGCTTTGAATTGGATTACTTCTTGGTTCCAGTATGGAGCCTGACATAAATAACCACAATTGTACAATCAGTGAAGGCTTTTGGGAACAATGACTCAAAGCAATCGTGTAAGTGAAAGGAAATGGGAGAAAGTAACTTCAACTCTAAAAACCCATACATACCCAGAGGAATATTACAAGCTAAGGTGGCATTTGAAATGTGATTTAAAACCTCAAGGCCCTTAAAGAAAAAACAGTTCACATTGGATCTACTTTAAAATGTTATTAACTGAAGATATTTAATATTATATTAAATGTCCAGATAGTAATGGAGTGTCCACAAAGTAGTAATTCAATGGGACTGGGAGGGATATGTGTCTAGTGGTGTCTACGTGACAAAAACATAGATTGACACATTAATAAACACCCAACCAGTATGAGTACATGAAATAATGTCCAGTGTATACAGGAAATATAACAAGGCACTGCGGCCCTTTACCTGTATACTCCCAGGGACAATCCAGATATCTGCGGCGTGCAGTCCATCCAGGTAAGGAATCCAGAGAACAGTAGGTGTAGATAGAGCACAGCCAGCGGGATCCAACTTCTAGCTTCAAGAAGAAGGAAAAATATCCAGGCAACTCCTAATTTAGACTAATTGATCAAATTTATTGCAGACTAGTAGACAATAAAATGGATCAATTATTCTAAGTTTTGAGTTGCCTGGATATTTTTCCCTCTTCTTGAAGCTAGAAGTTGGATCCAGCTGGCTGTGCTCTATCTACACCTGCTGTTCTCTTATAATATTAATACACTTAAAAGAGGGGGACTTTCATTCATGACTTTTCATAACAGTTTATAAAAAGTGAAAATGATTTACCCCCAGCCACATGCACAGCAAAATTCAAAGCGCTATGACGCTCCTAGCCAAAGTTAGCTTACCACTTATGTGCTACGCGTGAGCTGCTGGCATTTAAAAACTTTTTTTCCTTTCTGCGGTCTGCGGGGAAACACTGTTACATTGTTCATGATTGATACATCACTTGTTACAATACTTATACAGTTTCATTCCTGGTATTGATGTGGTCCCCTTATACTTAGCGGGATACATACAGACAATTATAACACATTTACAGGGTTGCAGACATTCCTAGGCTGCAGAGCTAACACTCTACACTTTAACTTAAACACAGATAACTCTCTTCACCTTATCCTTGGTGAGAGATGTATGGAACCCCTCACTGGATTCTGGGGTTTGGACATATACTGTGACCTGTACTGTAATCCAGTTCCCTGCCCGGTCTTACTGCCCCGGTCTGTGCTGTAGCAGGGAGATTTGGCGGTGAGCTGCAAACTGCTTTATAGGGAGGATTTTATCCAGTGGTCTGTGTTCCTCATGTCGTCAGGAATCTGGGGAGATTCCTGTGTGCATGTTTCGGGGTAACCCGCAACATTGGCCCCCTTCTACCCAAACACACCCTGACAGGTAAAATCCTCCCTGACTCTCATGCCTTGCACATATCCGCTGGTTAGCACTCCTGGAACAGTAAAACACACATATATCGTTATTACACATGCAGTTACATTCCACAATTGGGTGGAAAAGCTGACACTCCCAATTCCCCAATATGGCTTAGGGCAACCAGCCGGGCATAATGCCTTTATTTACTGGCCTGGGTACCCTCCACCATCACAGTCTTCCCTGACTACTATTCTGCCCAATGGACTGGCAGTAAACCCTGGTACTTTTAGGTTGCCAGTAGTTGGTATAGAGTTTCCCCTCTCACCTTTGGTACTGCACTTGAGTGACATAAGAGGGTGGGTACATCCTGTTGTAGCTAGGAAAATGGGGTGCCCGCCTTCTGGCTGTACTTGAGGGCAGGACCACCCAAAATTTAGGAATGGTTCCTTCCCTCTGAGGAAGGCAGGTCTCACAACTGGGAGCCTGAGATTGGGGCCTTCCCATGTGCTCTTCCCTCCATTGGAGAATGCGTGTGGACAATACCTCTGCCTCCGCTAGGGAGGTGGGAAGAGCTAGGATGGCTGCGGGTGCCCTTGGCCTGTACTGGTGATCCAGGAGCCATCTTCAGTGATAGCTGATCTGACAGACTGTATCCGGCAGAAGACTGTTGTGTAACTGTTACTGCAGCGTGTAGTAATAAACCTATTCCTGTTTGCAATATACCTCCTGCCTGGTGCGTGACCTAACTGGGGGGTGAGGTAATAAGTTCTAGCATGGGAGGTCACCTTCAGTTCCTGAAGCCTACGGCAGATTGGGGCACTTCACTGCTAAGGAGTTATGTGGGGTATGAACCCCAGAAGCCTGGTCCTGTGTCCCCACTACCATTGGTGGATGACTCAGCCCTCCTGTTGCCAGCAGGTATATGCACCATTTCCCCTGTAATGGTCCCTATCTGCGATTGGGTGGGAAAACACTGTTACATTTGGAGGCGCTTCTGAGATTCTGTAACAGGACAGGCTTGCAGCGAAACAAAGCTGGAAATAACGAGGTATGCTTCCAGAGCAAGTACTGAATGAAGGAGGAAGCCTAGGTGTAGTCAAAGGGATGGTGTACCTAGTACCCTCGTAACCTCGCACAGATGACCTAGACTGCCCTATCAGGTGAATGGTCTGTAAACACAAATGCTATTGCTGTTCTAAGTTGCCCTAAGGTAGGTAGTCGAGATGCCTAGAAGGGGGTGCACCTGGAAGCCCCAGGAGCCACTGACGGAAGGGTCTGCCATACCGGCAGCCATCAGGGTGACGCTTGATACTGCATAAGGAAGAATCCAGAGTACTACTTGCCAGTAGCCAGACTAAAGAACCACAGAGTGCTTGTGATGGACTAAGATCGTGTACAGTGTATCGAGATGGAGCTTTGCTAGCCTGGGGTACAACCTACTCTTGGTAGACTGCTAATCTATGTGCTGTGAGTAACAACAAGGAACGGATTCCTGCTGAAATTGCGGCAACTGTGTGGTCTGTGAAGGACTTGTGCCCGAAATGGAGGTTCCCTTGTCCGGGAATCTGCCATGTGACTTACATGAGCTAAAATGGCATCTCCCTTCAAGCTTACATAGTGCATGTGCGGCTTGCAAACAGGCTGCCTGTGAACTTTTTGCAGAGTCCTGCAAGGGTATGGCGCAAAAGCCAGGACCCCACCCAAGCGATGTGACTGGCTCAGCCAGGATTCAGACTCACGCCCTGTCTACATCACCAAGTGTCCCTCCTCTTATCTCCACCAAAGTTAGGGGACACAGCGACAGCCAATATCTAAAGACTTCAGAGTATTAGGGAGGTACTGGATGCAGCGGACCGCACCCTCAGTTCTTCGGAGCCTGGCAAGTGAAAGGAAAGAGCTACCCTTTGCTCATGTGCCCATGTGTTCAGAAAAAACTGAGTATGTCAAGCGACATGGAGTTTACCCACTACCGACTACCGGGAGGACTCTTTGTGGTCACGGTGGAAGGGAAGAGGTACCTGCGATGCCTCTATCCTAAGTGTGACTTTCCAGGTGGCGACCTGGTCTGGTGAACCCAGTGTGCCCGCTGCAGTTCACCGTTCCTGAGGCCCACGCTGTTGAGGCCTACGGAGTTCGCCAAGAAAGATGCGACCGACCCCAATACTTGGGCGGTTGACACAACTATGGAGGCTTCAGAGGGCCTGTGCGCCTGAGATAAGGCCCAAGGGATCTGAGTATCCTGATGACGATCAAGCAGGCTGAGATGGAACCAGACCCAGTCCCCGCAGAGGAACCAGAGCCGGAGCCGGCCCACGAGATGTCAGGTAAAGTGACTGCCTGGGAAGATGAGGCACCACTGTTCCCAGAGGTGCAGGAGTGTAGAGAGGCCTTGCCTATAGCAACTGTGGACACAGAAATGATCCGGTTCCTTTCCCCTGCGGATGTGTCCCTACCCTCTTCCTGCACCAATAGCCGCCGATCTCAGGTGGTGTTTCGGCCGCTGTTGATTACGCCAGCTGAGACTGGAGATGTAAGGAATGTTTCCACAACTGCGGAGTCCCTTGCCGATGACTGCGACCGTGAGACCTGAGACCCATAGTGGAGGTGACCAAAGGCCTAATCAGCGATTCTCCGTACCGATGGACATGCCTTCTGGTGCCAACGTTCACGTGGCAGAAGTCAATAAAGGCAAAGATCCCAGCTCTAAGCAAAGACCGGAAGTCGACAACTTTCCTGTGCAGGATGTGGACGTGCTCCAGGACCCCGATCAATTTGCCAGAGTTGATGGCGAACTACTAGCTGGGGCGGATGAGAAGCCTTTGATCCCCGCTCCGGTGAGTTCCGCTTCCCCTTTTGTTGGTCCCACGGTGTTCATTCATTCTATTTACGAATACAGGGGTAGCCTGAAAGCGGCCCTAAAGGAAGTCCGACCTCCGGTGTGTCCGGATGTGCCTACCCCTGCTTTTCTGGCTCAGTACCGAGACTATTTGCAAGGTCCCACACCAAGAATATTTGCAAGGTCCCACACTAAGGCCAAAACGTATTGCTGCTCAACCGATATATATTTTTCTTAGTTCCTTATCTTCTTGAGAAATCAGTATGTTTAGTTAACAAAAAGAGTTAGCTAAGACAAGTGATTTATATCTCTTTAACTGAGGGTATAAGAATAACTTTGAATATAGCATAAGTCAGCGCTGCGCAAACTGGAGGGCGTGCCCCCCAGGGGGGGCGGGCGATTGTCTGTGGGGGGCACGGGGATCACAGAGGCCCTGCGCGCTTCCTGAAGGCACTTAAATTAAGTGTCGGGGAAATGGCAAAGGCCTCTGTAAACAGCACTTACTTTTATCCTGGAGACCCGTCGCCATGGCAATGCGGCGTCAAATGACGCAGCGAGGTCATGTGACGTCACATTGCAACGGCAATGTGACATCATGATGCTGACATCGAAGCCAAGGTGAGGGGGGGGCACGAAGAGAGGGGAAGAGACAGCAGGTGGGCGAAGGGAAAAATTGCGCTCCCCTGGCATAAGTTACTACCTTCAGAAACTTTAAACTGAGCAGAAGTATTTTGTATGCTGTATCTTTTCTGAAGCTGATTGAAGAAATAATAAAAGACTGCTGATTTGAACTGAAAACCTGATTCCATAGTATTACTTTGCCAAGACTTTTCTAACACATAGGGGGCCTCATTCAGAAAGCCTCGATAAGGCCCTTATCGAGCACTTATCGACCAAAATGGCTACTCGTATTCAAAAAGCCTCGATAAGTGCTCGATAACGGCCTATATCGACGCAAAATTTTATGATCAAAAGAAAATCGCCAATTGAGCGACGATCAGCCGCTTATCGACCATTTTCGGGAGGATCATAGACAGCTCTCGCGGCCTATCGCAGCCCTAAAAGGCGATCTCCTCCACAAATCCAATTCACCTCAAAATGTAGGTTAATTGGTGGGGAGATTGCCTCGATGAGCTGCGATGTGTCGGGACAGAAAAAATCAGGCCATTTCTTGCCTCGGATTGATGCAGGGGGTCTCCGTAGCTGATAGCCATTAATAGCAGCTACGGAGCCCCCCGGCATGCATCCGATGTAGGACAAATGCATTTACAGCAACTTCATTACCTTTGCGGCTAACCGCTAAGGCAATGAAGGGGTTAAACACCCGTGCCAGGCTTACTGTGGCAAGCTAGGATGGGTGAAGTTGGAATTTGGCCCTTAGTGGCTGTTTAGGCCTTGCGGGGAGGTTGCGGGGGACTTAACCCCTTCATTACCTTAGCGGTTAATACCGCTAAGGTAATAAAGGGGTTAACACAACCGCTACCCACCCGCAAGGTTTAGACACCCATCCTTAGGGCTAATACCCCCTTCACCCATCCGTGAGGCCTAAGCACCCACCCCGGACTGACTATACCCACCCTGTACCCATTGAGTAGTATAGTGGTACTTCATACCCATATAATAATAATATGGGCATGATAAGCCTCTATAGCACTCAATGGGCACCTTAATTACAATACATTAATACACAAGACACACAATAATAAAACATAACTCAACTCCCAAAAACCACACTTCACTAAATAAAAACAGTAGGCAGCTAATCCAATCAATACAAGTAATAACAAATTCAACAATGAATGAATTAAACCATTAAACAATCAAACCAATTAATTCCTAAACCAACTCAAAATGAATAGTAACACTAACCAATCAAAACAATTAATTACTACAACATTAATGAATGTAAACATTAAAATATAAAGAAAGAAATTCTAACAATATCTGAAATAACCATAAAACGCATTATCTAACATAATACAACATTAACTACAAGCGAACACCAATCGCAAACCTTTAATTAGCATTAAGCATGAACAAACAAAAAATCACATCCACATAATAAACTGAAATGAAAAAAAGCAACAGCAATACCAAGCGAGAAATGCACCCCAAATATTGTCATAATAATGTATTAATTTGTACCCTAAAGAGGTACAGATTAATAAATTATCAGTCAATGTGACTCCCCCAAAAAATCAAAACGCACATCCAATGAATAAACATGTAAAAAGAGACATTTACAAACTTTCAATATATTACTTAACATTAGAAGCGGTGGCCCTCCGTCTCCCAGGGTAACAGGAAGCTCACGTACCTTGAAGCCCTCCAACAGCATCCGATGCCATCCGCCATGACGATCCTGATCAGGTACCCAAATCTTCTTTTTTCTTTCTTTAATCACCTTCTTCTATCTTCATCTGTAACCATTTCTTGATCTTCTTTATCTTATTTCTTCATCTGTCAATCCAAAAAAAACCATGGTAAATCCCAACCGATGTTGTCTCGTCGGCTTCTTGGGCTCAAATGAGGCATCACGGCCTTAAATAGGGCTTGTGACGTCACATTTAGCCTCCAAATGGTTAACAGCCACCTGATTGGGTGTTAAAACAATGTTCCGACTTTAAAAAAAATTTTTTGACATGACGTCACTTAAAGGGAATGATGCCAGCCAATCAGAATGGCTGTGCTTCATTTGCCTTTAAGATGACGTCATGAAGCCGGCGTCACATGGTATTTCAGCCAATCAGATCGTGGGAACCAATTCCACACTCTGATTGGCCGAAATACCTTGTGACACAGCGGCCATCTTGGATTTAGTGATGTCATCTTAAAGGCAAATTAAGCACAGCCATTCTGATTGGCTGGCATCATTCCCTTTAAGATGACGTCACTAAATCCAAGATGGCCACTGTGTCACAAGGTATTTCAGCCAATCCGAGTGTGGAATTGGTTCCCACGATCTGATTGGCTGAAATACCATGTGACGCCGGCTTCGTGACGTCATCTTAAAGGCAAATGAAGCACATCCATTCTGATTGGCTGGCATCATTCCCTTTAAGTGACGTCATGTCAAAAAAAAATTAAAGTCGGAACATGGTTTTAAAAGCCAATCAGGTGGCTGTTAACCATTTGGAGGCTAAATGTGACATCACAGGCCATATTTAAGGCTGTGAGGCCTCATTTGAGCCCAAGAAGACAACGAGACAACATCGGTCTGGACCTACCATGGGGTTTTTGGATTACAACAAGAAATTAGAAGATAAAGAAGACCAAGAAATGGTTACAGATGAAGATAGAAGAAGGTGATTAAAAAAAGAAGATTGGGGTACCCGATCCGGATCTTCATGGCGGATGGCATCGGATGCTGTTGGAGGCCTTCAAGGTACGTGAGCTTCCTGTTACCCCGGGAGTCGGAGGGCCACCGCTTCTAATGATAAGTAATATATTGAATGTTTGTAAATGTCTCTTTTTACAGGTTTTTTCTTTGGGTGTGTTTTTTTATTTTTTGGGGGAGGCACATTGACTGATAATACTGTATATGAATCTGTACCTCTTTAGGGTACAGATTAATACATTATTATGACAATATTTGGGGGGAATTTCTCGCTTGGTATTGCTGTTGCTTTTTTTCATTTCAGTTTATTATGTGGATGTGATTGTTTGTTTGTTCATGCTTAATGCTAATAAAAGATTTGCGATTGGTGTTCGTTTGTAGTTAATGTTGTATTATGTTAGCTAATGCGTTTTATGGTTAGTTCAGATATTGTTAGAATTTCTTTCTTTGTATTTTAATGTTTACATTCATTAATGTTGAAGTAATTAATTGTTTTGATTGGTTAGTGTTACTATTCATTTTGAGTTGATTTAGGAATTAATTGGAGTGTAAGCTCCTCGGAGCAGGGACTCCTTCCTTAATTTTACTTTTACAGTATGTCTGAAGCACTTATTCCCATGATCTGTTATTTATATTATTTGTTATTTATATGATATGTATTACTACTGTGAAGCGCTCTGTATATTTATGGCGCTATATAAATAAAGACATACAATACAATAAAATACAATACAATTGGTTTGATTGGTTAATGGTTTAATTAATTCATTGTTGATGTTGTTATTGCTTGTATTGATTGGATTTGCTGGCTATTATTTTTATTTAGTGAAGTGTGTTTTTTTGGAGTTTAGTTATGTTTTATTATTGTGTGTCTTGTGTATTAATGTCTTGTAATTAGGGTGCCCATTGAGTGCTATAGAGGCTAATCATGCCCATATTATTAGTATATGGGTATGATGTACCACTATACTACTCAAAGGGTACAGGGTGGGTATAGTCAGTCCGGGGTGGGTGCTTAGGCCTCCCGGGTTTGTATCGGGTCAGGGTGGGTTAACCCCTTAATGACTATAGCGGTTAGTAACCGCTAAGGTGATTAAGGGGTTAGGGGCCATTAGAATGTCTTTATTATGTATATACTGTATATGCTTTCTTGCTACAGAGGACAGAGGGACCTGCTGTTGTGGTAAGTATAACTGTATTTATTTACTTTATTTTTGTATGCTAATGCAGTGTTTAATAAAGGGCAAATAATCTAGTATCCATATCTGGATAATAGTTATTTTGCCCATTACTGTACTGTATGGGTTTGTGCGGAGGGGGGGGGGCGTGTATTGATGTTTATTACAATATTTATTAATATACATTTCTTTCATAGTGTAGATGTGCAGGGGGTCTACGGAGCTGAATCACGTTGGTTTTATGTCCAGGAACCCCCTGCTTCCCGAGATATAGGCACCTTTATGGGGTGCCGGTATCCCTCTGCAATTAAATGTCCTGCGTCACGTGACCGGGACATATTCTTGCATAGGAGATACCGGCACCCCATAAAGGAGAAGTTGGGGGTCCCCGGACCTGAAACCAATGTGGTTCAGCTCCGGAGACCCCCTGCACATCTACACTATGAAAGAAATGTATATTTAAATAAATAATTTTCGGGCGACATTTCAGCTGGGAGAGGCGGCTCTCTTAGAGCCGCTCTCTCTGCAGCAGAAATTAATCGTCGGTTCAGGCCTTTTCAGAGGCTCAATGCTCTCGCTGGCAGCAACTCGCCCGTTTTGGGAATTTTGCTATCACTGGTAATCGAGCCTTTCTGAATACCGTGATAGCAACACCCAAAAAAACGGCATTTTAAATGCCCTGGCGATAATTTTTATCAACCCTCTCTGAATGAGGCCCATAGTTCCTTAAAATGTTGACTATGGTTGTGGGGTGTTGGTGCAATCAAAGAAAAAGAAAACAAAAGAGCTAAACACAATTACATTAATATTCTACAGAGCCTCACTCCTTCCAATTAAACACCCCTCACCCGGCACCTGACCTTTTTTGCTTCCAACACAAAAAAAGCCAGACTATAGTACAGTGGATGAATTAGAAATATTTATTAAAGTAAGAAAATATTGTACAGTTTTTTTTAACTATATGATAAATATCCTTCAAGAGTAGCTGAATCCGTGCATTTAAATATTATAGGGTTAATACTGATTATCAAGTGTATCACCCCACATCCCTGTATATATTTATATACTAATTGCAACATTGTTAATGTCACGTTGCATGGACCCAGTCTCGTGGCATCTGGAACCTTCCATAACAGTGTATATAAGGTGTGCACATGCATAAATAAAAGTTGCAGGGATGTGGTCAAGGAACAAGGAAGACATTTGTGGGTGAATGGAAATTCCAAAAATCTGATTGTATGTCAAGTCAAGTTGAAGGGAAGTTTGGTAATCATGCACAGAAGTCCAGTCATCATGAAGACAGTATCAGTTAATGGAAATCACCTGGATTATAGGCTTAGAATTAAGTTCTGGTATTGTGGTAATCCTGTGTGAAGGACACAGAGCCAAATGATACTTAAAATGAGCACTTCATAGGCTATAATCCTGATAGTTATTGCCAAAGAAACTCTGGGGGAAATTCACCAACTTGAGTTGATGGATATTGAAATGGTACCAATATACCATGATCGTCATACCGATATGTTTGGGATTCATTGTTGGTATAGTGCCTGGGAAAATAGTTGGATCATTGAGTCTTTTACTGAAGTTTGTGTCTTTTCATGTGCATTACTTTTGGTTTACTCCTCAATCTCGTGAACGTTATGTAGCTTTAATCAAAATCTGATCTCTTAAACAAATCTTGTATGTTGTAATTTTAAGGAACGAGGCCGGCTACAGATATGCCTAAAAAGCCACTCCTTCTTTTTAATTATTGGGGATTTTGTGGGTTTACAAAATAAGGGGAGGCAGATTTTTGTATAATGTATTTTTTTGCGGTGGGCGCCTTCAATTATATGTTTTTTGTCAAAAGCCACACCATGTCTACTGGTTTGTAAACTGGGACGGTACGATGATGACGGTCTGATTGGTGTAGCTGGGCGGAGACTGCTTTCAAGAGGCACTCACACTCAGTTTGAATGGGACAGCCAGGGACCCCCGCTGTGTTAATCTGATGGGCCATTCATCTGTCTGCAGAAATGTTACAGAAATGTTGCAGCATTACTTGGAGATTGCCCCAAATTTTCCAAGGCAAGTGTTCGGATGCTCGTGGCTACATCTGTATATTCTTGGAGCCGGGAAGAAAAGAAATGATAAAGTTAAAGCGAGAAAAGAACAGAGGCCATCTGGCTTGCCGGGACCACAGGAAACGGGCACCCTCAATATACATCAAGTTCTTGTGGTCAATGAGAATCGTGATGGGATTCTCAGAACCTTACATGAAATGTCTCCATTTTTGAAGAGCCAACTTGATGGCCAAAATCTCCCGGTTGCCCTCATCATAATTACGCTCTGCCAGTGAGGATTTCTTAGGGAAAAGGCGCAAGGATGCAGTTTCACTTCTCATCCTGTTGATAGGTAAGCGTCCACTTCCAGGGTGAAAGGTAAAGCGGGATTCGGGTGTTCCAGGACCGGAGCAGACGTGAATGCTTTTTTTGAGCTTCTCGAAGGCCTCTATGACTTCAGCAGGCCATTGTGAAGAATCCGCACCATTACTGGTTAGGGAGATGATGGGTGCCGTGACCGAGGAGAAATCCTGAGTGAACCGGCGGTAATAATGATCAAATCCCAGGAAGCGCTGGAAAGCCCTTCAAGCCAATGGGGCGTGGCCATTCGACGACAGTCTTCACCTTCACAGGATCTATAGCCAAGCCTATGGCAGAACTGATGTAACCCAAGAAGGACATACAGGACTGATAAAACTGGCATTTCTCTAATTTTACATACACGCAATTCTCCCTTAGACGTCTCAGGACCAGCTTCACATGTTCCAGGTATTGATTTAGAGAAATTCAGGATGTCCTCAAGGTACACAATGACAAATGTATTTAGCAGATCCAGAAAGATCTCGTTGACAAAGTTCTGGAATATGGCTGGGGCGTTACACAACCCAATAGGCATGACAAGGTACTCATATTGTCCATCTCGAGTGTTAAATTACGTTTTCCACTCATCACATTGATGGATCCGATCCAGGCTGTACGCTCCACATAAATCAAGTTTGGTGAAAATGGAGGCTCCCTGCAGCCGTTCGAAGAGCTCGGAGATGAGATGTAAGGGATAACGGTAATTTACCGTGATCTTGTACAGTCCCCGATAATCGATGCACAGGCAGAGTGATGCATCCTTTTTCTTTCAAAAGAAGAAGTCGGCCACGGCAGGGGAAAACGATTTCCGGATGAAGCCCCTCTGTAGATTTTACTGGATGCACTCATTCATGGTGCAAATCTCCGGAAGGGACAATGGGTAAGAGCACCCTCTGGTGGGCACTGACCCCGGCAGAAGCTCGATGGGGCAATCGTAGGATCTATGCGGCGGCAGCTCCTCAGACTGGGCTTTATCAATCTCTATACAGTGTACATGGTGTAGACATTCGGTAAGGCGGGCAGAGTGTCTTCGGGTGAGAGCGTGATACCTGACATGGTCTGGGGCACCTCAGAGCAGGTCTCCATATATTGGGGGCTCCAGCAAGTAAAACGAGATGCAGTCCAATCCACCAGAAGGTTATGGCGGTGTAACCAGGGCAACCCCAGAATGACGCTGACAGATGGCGAGTGATAACGTCAAACCTGATCTCCTCCTTATAATCCTTACCCATCCTTAACCATATCAGAACAGTCGCCAGTGAGATGAACACCGGCTTTAATGGTCTTCCGTTGATTGCCTCCAATCCTACCGGAACTTGTTTCTTAATTACTTGGTTCCTCTCAATGAGGGTCTGGTTGATAAAGTTGCCGCCTGATCCAGAGTCCATAAAGGCCTGTGTTTTGACCGCGAAGAAACTCCAGAGCGACTAATGGAAAGAAGAAGCCTGGTAGGTAGGCCTGAAGGAGAGGAGTAGATTGTTCCCAGTGTGACTCTCCCGGATTTCACTGGGAAGTGGCGTTTTCCCGACTTGTTGGGGCATTGGAGTATCTAATGTCAGGCAAGGCCACAGTACATGCAGAGTCCTGTAGTTCTCTTGTGGTGCCTCTCGCGGGACGAGAGCCCAGTACCTTCCAGTTGCATCGGTTCCGGTGCTTCCGACAAATCGACGGGGATGGACGTTACCGTGCAAGGTGTACAGGAGAAAATGCCTCCTCTGTGCTGAGCTCACTTGACCTTCAGTTGCTGGAGGCACTGGTCCATGCAGATGGAAAGGGTGATGAGGTCTTCCAGATCCCCAGGCCATTCAAGCATGGAAAGCTTGTCTTTGAGATCTTCGGATAGACCCTACCAGAAGACTGCAGAGTGTGCCACGTTATTCCAGCCGGTCTCGGTGGCGAGAGTCTGGACCTTGATGCATAGCATGCCACTGTTCAGGAGCCCTTGCATCCCCGTGTGCCAAAGACCCACCAGAGTTCCTGCGTGAATAATGCCAGATCACTGGTAAGGTCCGGTCTGTTTTCCCAGATTGGTGATTGGTAAGCATACTTCCCCTCCTCTTCTATTTGCTCGATCCTTCCGAAAAATGGAACAACCCTCTGAATTGACTGCCCAGTCATGAGTTTCATCCCACCATGTTTCAGTAATGCCTATGGGATCATACTTTTCCCTGGCAGCTATTAATTTTAGCTCCCCCATTTTAGCAGTCAGGCTTCTTGCATTAGCAAGCATGCATTTAAGTTTTATTTCAGTCTGTACTATTATCTTATCTGCTCCTGCCTTTCTGTGCCAATGAGGTTTAGTCTCGCTGCATGCCAAACTCACACGCCCTCATTCTACCTCTATGACTCCTTGCCACCATGGTTCAGTGTGTGACTCTGCAGTGGTACACTGCCTCCTTGAGACGGTGCTCATCTCAAATCAAGTAGCGGACCCGCAGAGCTGCAAATAAACCAACCAGAGCCCAGGGTCAGAATCCTGTAAGAGTATCCGTTGTGGGTAAGCAGGCAGGAGTTAGGGCTGGCGGCAGTGTAGCAAAGTTCAGGAGAAAGGCAGAAGTCAGGGCTGGCGGCATTGTTGCATAGTCCTGGAGACAGGCAGATTTCAGGGCAGGCCGAAAGCAGTGAGCTCAGGGTTCACGGTCCTGGGTCAGCAAAAGCGGAATCAAGACAGGCAAAAGTGTAATGCGTGACTGCAAAGACCAACAAGAGCTGCAAATATAGAACTTTGCTCTGTGACTCCCACTAGGAACTGCAACCTTATATATTAGTTTGCAGTACCCAAAATGGCCACAGGGAGCAGAAAGGGCAGGTAACTTGGAAAACCCGAACCGCAGCAAAACCCGATACGGATCGCGCAGAATCCTTGTAATCCTTTGTGGTGCAGTGATGTGCATGGGTACGAGTAGATGCCAACTTGGTATGACTGTTTTGCAGCAACATATACAGAGAAATCTCAGAGACCTCTAGATATGATTATCCGGGCCATTTTAGTAGATCCATCACAACCCCAGCCCCCAAAAGAAGGCACCACATGGTATATCTCACGATCCAATTGGTTGCCGTACAATGTGATGGCAGCCACTTTTTTTAAAGGATGTGACATAATCCCTTAAAGATGATATCACATCCTTTTAAAAAAATGGAACATGTCACATTGTACTTCAAAAAAATCGGATTGGGGATGTACCATGTGATGTCTCACATGGTATATCTCACAATCCTATTGGTTGTAGCACCATGTGATGGCAGCCATTTTGTTTTAAGGATGTGACGTATCTCCCTTGAAGATGATGTCACATCCTTAAAATAAAACCTGTCACATGGTACTGAATCCAATCTATTGGAGCTGTACCATCTGACACTAAGATGTGATGTCACAAGCCTTATTTAAGGCCTTTCCCATCTCATTTTAGCTTAAGAAGCCAATGGGACAACATCCGCCCTATGGATTTAAATTAATTACAGTGGATAGATGAAGATACAGATGAAGATACAGATGAAGAAAGAAGAAACAATAAAGAAGAAGATAAAGATAAAGAATAAGATGGACTTATGTTGAGGATTATTGTGTAGAGTGTCAAGAGGTTCCTGCTTTGCTTATGGACACAGAATCGGATGGTGAAGGCGTAAAAAGTAATAAAAACAATGATTGTATTTTTATTCATTTTATTTTTTTTATTCTTGTTTTTTTCTATTTTTTTTATTCTTGGTTTTTTTTTCATTCTATTTTTTGGATTTCTGTTTTTTCTATTTTTTTTATTCTGTTTTGGATTCTTGTTTTTTTTCTAATTGTGTTTTTTAATGCTGTTTTTTTCTAATTCTGTTTTTTGGATTCTTGTATTTTGTAATTATGTTTTTTTGATGCTGGGTTTTTCATAATCTGTATTTTTATGCTTATTTTTTATAATTGTGTTTTTTTTATGCTTGTTTGTTTTTTAAGGTTGCCCATTGACTGTCAGTGTGTTTATCTATGACCATTTCAGGGTATAGATAAATACAACGAAAGGCAATGCATTTTTTGGCAAATGCTTGTTTTTAATTATGTTTTGTATTTTTGTTTCTTGTTTTTAGTTCATTGTTATGTATTTGTAGGGCTTGTTTTTCTTTAATTGTTGTGTTATTCAGGTTCCTGGTTTATTTAATAGTTGTGTTATTTAGGTGATTGGTTTATTTAATTGTTGTGTTGTTTAGGTGCTTACTTTTTTATTGTTGTGTCTTTTTTTTAAAGTATCTTTTTATTAGGGTCACAGATACATTTAAAAATATTTACAGATACATTTCAAAATATTACATTGTAGCATATTGTATTTACATGTACATAGATTATCGTATAATCTAACATAGTTTAATACATATTTGCAATACCCATTTTTTTATTTTTGTGTCTTTTTGGTGCTGTATTTTTTAGGTTACCCATTGAATGCCAGAATGGCTAATGGTGCCCCTATTATAGGGGCATGATGTATCCCTGTGTCAATCAATGGGTAGAGGGTGGGGGTAGTTGCCTCAGGGAGGGTTGTTAGGCCTCCTGGGTGGGTATCAGGGGATTAAGGGGTTAGGGGCAATTTGTATTTGTATTGTACTGTTTCTGTCCATGGAGGACATGGATGGGGAGGACGGTGATGAGGACGGCCTTCATCCTGGCAAGGTTAAGTAGAAGTTTTATTTACTTTAAGATGGCTGGATATATAAATTACATAGCCTATGCTGAGTATATTAATCCCTTCAGTGTATATTTCGCAGAAAATGTGCATGCATTTCGCATACGGACCTGCTATTGAGACTTACCTTGACGTTGGTTAGCAGGCTTGGCATTATTTGATCAAAGGATGTAACCAAAAGTCTCCTTTGTCTTATAGATTTAGTTTTCACTATGTATATTTCCCCAGTTATTGCAATCCCAATGGGAAAAGCGCAGGAATTAACTTTCTGTTTTTACACATTTGTATGGCCAATCCCTTCACCAGCAGCATGCTCCATATATGGAGAAGCGCAGTGAATATATATTTGTTTTACAAAAAAACACACATATTAGGATCATATATTTGGGACCGGGAAACATAGGAATAAAGTGAAGCATAAAAAGAAATCTGGATCTAATTTTAACCATGGTATGGGATTCATAAAAATGCACTTAGGTCAAAATCTATATTAAGGCTAAATGGTGTCATACATCCCAATTGGTGAATCCAAAAATGTTTCTATTTTAATCCCCCCCCACTCCCCAATGTGGTAAGACTATACATCAAACCCTTTGGGTCAGCATTGTGTGCTATAGAAAAGTGTTTGGACACACTGGGAGCTATGCACTAAGCAGTGAGCTTTTGCGTCACAAAAACCAACATGGCTGCCATCACAGGGTACTTCAGCCAATCCGATTGGGAGAACTATATCCCCAATCTGATTGGTTGTAATAGACCATGTGACTCCTTTGGATTACGTCACATCCTTTTCCAAAAAAAAACTCTGTCACATGGACTACTACAACAAATCAGATTGGGGATATACATCTCCCAATCGGACTGGCTGAAGTACCATGTGACGGAAGCCATGTTGGTTTTTGTGATGTCATGTTAAAGGGAAAGGAAGCACAGCCATTCTGATTGGCTGGTTCACTCCCTTTACATGTGGGACATAAAAAAAAGAGGCACATAGTTTTCACAGAAAAAGAAAACATAAATACAGACCGGCGCCTTGGAAAATAAAGTCCAACAAATATCCAGATACACTTGCAAGAGCTATGCTCCTTGTGGGATAGTTCTGTTCATCCGGATCAACCTTGTAACTTCGTGGAAGGCATCCGAGATATATGGAATAATAGTTTTCACAGCCAATCAGATGGTGTGGGAACCATATACCAATCAAATGTGATGTCACAGGCCTATAAAAGCCTGTGCAGCCTCAATTGATGGCAAGAAGCCGAGGAGGGAGGACCTCCTCCACCAATAGGATTACAATGCGTTACAGATGAAGATGGATGAAGATACAGCTACAGATGAAGAAGAAGATAGAAGACCCCAAAATGAATTACAATTAACAGATGAAGATAAAGAAAGAAGATAAGGATTTTGAACTTTACCTGTGGCCCATTGCTGTTTGGGATCGTGGATTGGTTTGAGAGCTTCCAGAGACCCCTGGAATTGGAGGGTGAAGATATCTAAAGGTAAGAAAAAACATTGAATGTATGTTATTTTTCTTTTACAGGTTTTTTCATTGTATTTTTATTCTTTGTATTGTATTGTATTGTATGTCTTTATTTGTATAGCGCCATTAATGTACATAGTGCTTCACAGTAGTAATACATGTGGTAATCATAAAAATAACAAATAATATAATATAAATAACAGGTCATGGGAATAAGTGCTTCAGACAAACGTACCATTTTGGAAGAGGAGACCCTGCTCCGAGGAGCTTACAATGTAATTGGTATGTAGGAGGAACGTACAGAAACAGTAGGAGGGCATTTTGGCAAGTGCTTCTGCAGGGGGCCAAGCTTTATGTATCATGTGTCTAGTAATATCTACAGTTCTACAGTGCTACTCATATACTTCTTTAAGCAAGTGTGTCTTAAGGTGGGTCTTAAAGGTGGATAGAATGGGTGCTAGTCGGGTATCGAGGGGAGAGGCATTCCATAGTTGTGGGGCAGTCAGAGAGAAAGGTTTAAGGTGGGAGAGGGCTTTAGATTCAAAGGGGTTAGAGACAAGACATCCTTGAGCAGAACACAAGAGTCGAGATGGTGCATAGCTAGAAATTAGGGATGAGATGTAAGGAGGGGCAGAAGAGTGTTAAGCTTTAAAAGTGAGGAGGAGAATTGCATGTGTGATTCAGAATTTGATAGGAAGCAAGAAGAGCGATTTCAGCAGGGGAGACGCTGAGACAGATTTAGGAAAGAGTAGAGTGATTCTGGCAGCAGCGTTTAGGATAGATTGTAGGGGAGACTGGTGAGAGGCAGGAAGGCCAGACAGCAGGAGGTTACAGTAGTCGAGACGGGAGAGAATGAGGGCCTGAGTCAAAGTTTTAGCAGTCGAGCAACAGAGGAAAGGGCGAATCTTTGTAATATTGCAGAGGAAAAAGCGACAGGTTTTAGAGACGTTTTGAATGTGAGAGGAGAATGTGAGAGAGGAGTCAAGAGTGACCCCTAGGCAGCGTGCTTGGGCTACTGGGTGAATAATGGTACTTCCAACAGTAATGTGGAAGGAGGTAATAAGGCCAGGTTTGGGAGGAAGTATGAGGAGCTCTGTTTCTGTCATGTTAAGTTTAATTCGGTGGTGTAAGGTTGCGGGGGACACCTGCCTCTCAGCAGGTCCCTGTCACCTCAGCTCCCAGTGCGGCTGTCAGCTCCAGTTCCCTGCTCCCTCGGCTCCTTACCTCTCCTGCCCAAACACCGTGCCGCTCCTCCGCAGCGCACACCGCTTCCTTCCGCGAGCGGCCGGGGTGCACGCATGGCAAGCTTACAGAGTGTGCGCGCACCCGATCCGGCACGCCACAAAAAGTTGGCAAGTTGATGGTGAGAGTCTGCTGATGAGCGGCGGATCGGCACTTAGAAAAAATTCTGGCCTTTTTCCTGGCTGGGATTGATGCCGGGGGTCTCCTGAGCTGATACCATTAAAACCAGCACCGGAGCCCCCCGGCATGCATCCGAGCCAGGAAAAATACATTTAAAGGCCGCTTCATTACCTTAGCGGCTAACCGCTAAGGCAATGAAGGGGTTAAGCCGCCGTGCCATGTTTATTGTGGCTAGCGGGGGTGGGTGAAGGGGGTATTTTGCCCTTGTTGTTTGTTTAGGGCTTGCGGGGGGTTTACGGGTGCACTTAATACCGCTACGGTCATGAAGGGGTTCAGCCCTCCCGCTACCCACCCGTAAGCCCTAAAAAAAACACCGTTGGGTCTAATATACAATAATAAACAATATTAATAACTAAATATACCCCCCATTGGTTCATCATTTATTTGTATATTGGTTCATCATTGGTTCATTCATCAATCATTCATTTATTTGTATATTGGTTCATCATGTATATTGGTTCATCATGTATATCATTTGTACTGTATATTGGTTCATCATTGTATATATATAGATGCATGATGAAGCCACTGTACAATGAATGGGTGAAGAGTGGGTATCGGGCCAGGGTGGCTTAACCCCTTAATTACCTTTGCGGTTATTATCCGATAAGGTGATTAAGGGGTTAATTGATATCTGAATGTTATTGCTATGTATTGGCTATGTATTTTGTGGCAGCGGAGGACAAGGATTGTGCTGGCGACGGGGGCTTCTTATTGATGAGGTCAGTAGAACTTTATTTATTTTATTATGCTAGTTAATGTGTTTAAAAATGGGCAAATAATCTATTATCCATATCTGGATAATAATTATTTGGCACATTATTGTACTGTATGTGTTGGGGGGTGGGAGGGGATTGATGTATTTAATGTATAGGTCAGGTTTATTTTTTTTACATTCAGGGTTGGTTCCTTTTGGTTCTGCGAGAGACCTCTGGGGACCACCTGTGGTATCCTCAGGCTTCTCATGAGTATCAGGCTGGTGGGTCCATGGGGGACACCTGCGGGGAAGAACCGGTGGCCCCACAACTGTGGGGGCACCGTGGACATGTAGTCTGTGGGTAAGATCCAGTGGCCCCACATCTGAGGGGGCACCGTGGACCCGTAGTGTGCGGGGAAGAACCGGTGGCCCCACATCTGTGGGGGCACCGCGGACCCGTAGTCTGTGGGGAAGAACCAGTGGCCCCACATCTGTGGGGTCACAGCGGACCCATAGTGCCCACTCGTGGGTCCCCATACCCCTGTGGGAACCACCCGAGGCCCATCAGACACCTGTGGGTCTGACCCTGGGCCCCCACACATCCGCGGGCCTACCATGGGGACCCAATTGTGGCCCACGGTGACCCGCGGAGTGCACCTGGTGGACCATAGCACCTGGCGGGAACCACCAACAGGCCTCCAGACCCTGTATGAAATATGATGCTGGGCACCTGTAGGTCTGTGAGGTGACCCGTCAGGCCCACCGGGGACTCCCTTGGGCCTGGGGTATTAACCCTGTATTTAAAAGAATAAATCATGTATTTATGGGGGGCACAGGGTGTGGGTTATGTATTTAATAAATAGAATGATGTTTATTGCGGGGCAGTGTATTGTTTTTATTGTGGGTACTGGGGGTGGGGGGAGGGGGTATTGACCCCAAGGGTATGTGGGTAGGCCTCCCGGCTGGGTAGTGAGTAAGGGTGGTTAGGCCTCACGGGGTGGGGGGGGTAATGGGGGAGGGTATGTAGGCCTCCCAAGTGGTGGGTGAGGGTGGGTTAACCCCTTAATGACTGTAGCGGTTAATAACCGCTATGGTGATTAAGGGGTTAGGGGACATTACATTGGATGTTTTTATTCTTGTTTATGTCTTGCAGCATCGGAGGGGCATGGGCAGGATGAAAATGAGGATGAAGACGGCCTTCATCGTGGGTGCCTGTAAAAGGTAAATGTAATATGTTTTTACTGTATTTATTGAAAGTTATATGTATTTACAATGGGCAAATGCATTATTATCCATATGTGGATAATAGTAATTTTGCCCATTACTGTATAGTATGTGTTAGGGGGTTGTATTTAGTTATTAATATTATTATTTTTGGAGGCGCAACATTGTTACCGCAGGCCCGCGGGTACCCCGGACTCCCACGGGTACCCCCGCACTCCCGCGGGGACCCCCGCTTGGTGAGCCGGGGACACCCGGACCCCCGCGGAGTCAGCCGGGGACACCCGCCGGCCTGTTGTATTGGTGTTGCGCATGTAAAAAGGTAAACAAAGAATTTTTTCTAAGTCCTGCTTTTTTATTACCAGCCTTTAGCTGGTGAGCTTTATTCAGAGCAACTTTCACGTACGATCAGTTTGCGTTGCTTAGTGAATCCCGCAGAAGGGCAGGATTCAGCGCAAACAGCTGATCGTACGAGCAAAGTTGGACTTAGAAATAATTTCAAGAAAAAGTCAGTTTTAGAGCGCAAAGTGCCTGTTTGCGCAGCTTAGTGCATAGCGCTCGGCGGAACATCACGTTCTAAAAGCACTTTGCGCTCTTAAAACGACTTATCACTGCTTAGTGCATAGCTCCCATAGTGGTAAATCTGGCCCATATTATGTGGGCATGATGTACCCACTGTACCAATGAATGGGTGGAGGGTGGTTGTAGTTGCCTGGGTAGGGTGGTTAGGTCTCCTGTGTGTGGAGTGGGGGACGGTGGGTTAACCCCTTAATTAGGATTCCATGGGTTGTTAAAAATGGAGCACAGCAAGGAGTTAACATCGAACATAGGTGGGGGCTATGATTCAAAAATTGGTTAAAAATGGTTTATTGAAGAAGTTTACACATGGTCTGTTGCAGGAAAAACCTCCACTATAGCATGTTTTGCACAACGGCGCTTTGTTTTTTTCAAAAATACATTGTCATCTGTACAGTTTCTTTTGAGCCTTCTATAAAGGCTGAAGGGAATGTTTTCAATCCATTTTTTGTGATGACAACTTGACTGCAGGATAAAGTTGTTACTGTCTACATCTTTAAAGTATATTTTTGTCTTAATATCATTATCAATGTGGACAGTTAAGTCAAGAAAATGGATCTCAGATTCACTGATTTTTTATGTAAATTTCAGATTGACAGTACTGGTATCTAAATATATCAAGAATTATTTTAAATCTTCTCTGGTTCCCTTCCAGATGAAGGTGATTTCAGCTATATACTGTATCTTTTCCAAGTTACCAGGTTCGCGCAGAGTCCCGCCCATGACCAAATATGATCATCTTCCCATACGCTCATGAAGAAATTAGCTTAGTTCAGCGTGAACCTGGTCCCCATAGCCATCCCGCACTGTTGGAGGTAAAAAACCTCATTAAACCAGAAAAATTTATTTTTGACTATAAATTCAATACATTCTATAAGGAACCTTATTTGCATATATGGCAGTTCACCACTTTGTTCTAGAATTTTTCTTACTGCTCTACATCCATCATTGAGGTTAATAGCTATAAAGAGCAGTAGTCAGTTGTTATTAAATAGTAACCCTTTTTCCATCCAGTTTGGTCTAAAAGAAACAAAACATCTCTAGTGTCTTTAAGATAGGATTTTTGGCTCTTCACAGAATCTTGTAAAAAACTATCTATGAATTAGGATATATTGTAGGTTTACTTTATCTTTATGAATCTTTGGCAAGAAGTAGAGAACAGGGAACTTGAGATCCTCAATGTTCAAAAATTTATATTCGTTTTCTTCAAAAATTCCCTGTTTCTTACCTTCCGTCAACAATAGACTTAATTCTTTTTTTTAAATCCCTGTGGGGTCAGATTCTAGTATTTTGTATGTCTTTATATCATCTAGAATCCTAGCAGCCTCGTCCATGTACTAGGTTTTGTCCATAATTACAACCTCTCTGCGTTTATCTGACTGTTTAATAACCAGGTTTGAATCTAAGGATAGTTCTTCTAATGCTTCGTTTCCTATTTTTGACATATTGTTAAATGTTTTACTTGTTTTTGTTGTGAGTGCCTCAAAGTCCTTGTCTATCAGTTGAAAGAATACTTCTAGATGATTCCCTTTGATACTGTATGACTCAGAAAAAATATATACAGTATTTGGGTTTGAATTTCGAATGTTAATAATTTATTTCCTGTGTTCGAATCTAACATCTTTACTATTGGTTAAACTTCTGGATTTTCACAGTTTCTCATTTTAATTTCTTTATTGAGAAAAAATATTTTAATGGTTAAAATTCTTTAAAAAGCAGCAGGAGAGAAGTGGTCATTGTTCTCTGAGAGAGAGGTCTACTCTAACGTAAACACACAGCGTCCGAATGGAAGATTATAGATGGAACACTCCTCGCGCCTCCCCACCCCCCCCCCCCTCTCCTCCCTCCCTTCCCTCCTTGCTAACTAGCTGGTGTGTCATGTTCCCCTGTTCGTCCCGTGAGTCTAGTATGTCAAGTTTTTGGTTGATTGTATAAAAACACTAAATGAGGTGATGTCACTGAAGACAATGGATGGTGTTACCATGTATGATTTATTTCACCCAATAAAATCAAAGTTATAAAAAAAAAAAATTCTTTAAAATTTTTGTCGTCAATATATAGATTAAATCTATTCAGTCCTATTGAGGGAGCAAAAGTGAAACCTTTTGAAATAACTTTGTGTCTCTAAGACTCTAACTTCTCTGAATATATTATTATATTTTATGATCGGTGAATCCTTTTTGTTTTGCCTCTTTCTCCCCCTCATTTCCCTCTGACATGCGTTTATTTCTGATGCCCGGGGGCCTGTCTTTCTCCATCAGTGGTAGAAACCTATTTCCGGTCTCCCATAAATTGAAAGACCCTGGCTTGTCTAAAAAAAAAAAAACATTCCATTTGGTAGATGCATGTGATGTGCTCGGATGGGGTTGCTATAATTGTTGGACTCAAGAAACATCACAGACAGACACCATAAAGACACACCAATTGCCACTGATTTGGAAATGCACAAAAGATTAGGAAATTCATGAGTATCATGATTTCGAAAACCAAGCAAATACACTAAATTTCCAAATATATTGCACTGTATTTTGTATGTTCTTTCTATTTTCATATATCTGCGCTCCCCAAACATCCAGACTATTGATTACTCACTTCGCCTGTAAAGTTGCACATGGCTTATGAGAAAGCAGTGGGGCCAGATGAGCCATGGATAAATCTTTAACCAAATAAAGCAAGCCATGTTGAGGCCATTACCCAAATAAACCCAGTGCTCCATATTCAACACACCAATATTCCTTTATTTTGGTTATTGTGCAGTTGAAAAAAATGAACTACAGTATAGTCCAGTATGGCCAAGTGCTTAGTTTACATCCCTGTTGACATCCAATCCAGTTGTTGAGATACTAAGTTATCTTTATAAATTATTTGTGGGGTAATACACTGTATTGTAGAATTAGAGTAGAATATGCGCATGTGCAATAATTAAATGGAACACAGATGCATTCCATTGAACAGGCATGGAGCATTGATGCGCAGCTGTGTAACAACATAACAACACAGTCTTTAATGAACAAATATATTTTACATGTAGAACTTCACAAGAGATATCTAGGGCCAGTTTGTGGAAATTTGGAACTTTTTTGGAAGCAAGCTTTATTAAATATTTTTATAAAACATTCACTGATCCAATGTACTGTACATAATTTTGCTTATACTATACAATGCTTATTTACCACAACATTCCTCACGTCATTTGCAATGGGCACTATGTTTCCGTGCTTTACTTTAACAAATATGTCATAATTTAAATAAATTGTGTCTGGTGGCTTTCTTTAGCTTTTTAGTATTGAAAGACTGTATGGGAAGAAAAGGTGATTATAAGAGTCTCAAACTACTGGTGCTTTTCTTGTACAGTATGATACAGAACATGCATGGTGATAGCAATAACCTCAGAATAGATTGAATTTATCTTAGCTACGCACTAGCATCACCTATCATTAATTCAAATAACAACCAAATCTGCTACACCACTGGGTAGCCGCAGCTATACCGCTGCATGCAATGAAGTGCTGAGGCATTTCATTTTTTTTACCCACATTAAGGGAACAGTCTTACTCCATCTGTGTTGCCATATAGAAAATGATAAATATTCTAGTCTTTCTTCTTGAAGATTACTTAGAATGTAGTATACCTAAGTGCACTTTGAGAGGGCCATGTATAATGTAAAATAATGATAGACCACACATCTGTGTGTAATGTGTTTTAGCTCTATTTTTACAAATGACAACTGGCAGCCACTTTTCTTACAGCTTCAATTGTATATTAGAAAACCAAGTTATAAAGCATTATCCAGATAATACTTTATTTTAGCTTCTCCTACAACTAGAGATGGTAAAAAAATAACATTGCTACATTACTAAAAGAGTGTTAATATTATATTATCAATAGAGTGCATGTACCCATGGTTATGTGTTGAAACTTCCCACACCAGTAAATAAAGAAAATAAATATTTACAACAAAAGACCAAAAAAGGCCTCCAATGCTATATCCAATCTTACATATTATTTAGTTAAATACTATCAGTTTTTCTTCTCAGAAGTAAGGGTAATTTAGTTAAATTCTTTGGCAAAAGCATTACAAGCCTGCAACCACATCAAGGTAAGCCCTGGGACTGTGTGTGTTTCATTGTTAAATGGAAACAATTGCTGGGAGATCTGTGACCCCTCCTTCTTAAGCTCACCCATCCCATCTTTAACCGCATGTCCTGTTATACACTTGTGAATGACCAGTCTGTTGAGACATTTCTTCCTCCATTAGAGAGGTGAAGAGAATGTTTACAGCTAATGTAGGACCTGCAGAAAAGGGTTTACCTTTATGTGATTGCAGACTTCTAATGCTTTGGACAGAGAATTTATATAAATGACCCTTACTTACAGATGCAGTGGCCGTTATTCCAACATTTCACGGGTTGTATCCTTTTGTTTACCGGGTTATGGTGCGTGATTTCTCAAGATATTCTTGCGTTAAGACGCGAGATTACTAGTCTTTTGATCGTGTGCAGAAAATAGCATTTTAATGTTGTCTACAATACCGTCGAGAAACTGAAGTGGGCGATCGCGAGTTGTTGTCTTAAAAATATAATTGCAATTCAACCTGTACAGAACTTCAAGTGTGTGTAATTGTAATTTGAAGATTAACGTTATGAGTTCATACAGTATACATGGGAAAGAAGTCCTTTCTGAGGCTCCTTAGCCAAAAATTAAAAAATACAATGTCGCCTCTTCTGCCGAATGTAAAATATGTTTTCCGCGAATGAGTGTTCCTCAAATTAGAACCTTGTTGAAACGCATATGCGTGTCATCACATGTATGCGCATGCGTGTCCTGATGTTCCTAATTATATTACTGTACAGTAAGATACAGTGCATTTTCTCACAGAGTCGCTAGATACTGTATCTGCTAGACAGTAGCACAGTACTACTGCTGTTAGTGTATCTAAATAGTAGCAAACACTTTAATTTTCTAGCTTCACAGTATACAGTATCAATTATATTTTTATATATTTAAATGCCTTTAGAACTTTAGGTATAGTACTTCTGTAAGTGTCTAGACAGTAAAAACATGAACACACAAAAAAGTATATTTAAAGAATAACATTTTTATTTGGACAGGATAATAAAGGGAAAAATAATAATGGAACAATACAAAGTCGCCTTCTTCAAAATTTACAATCTTGTCTTTTCCTTTATCGCAATGGCTGGTGCTTATTGGACATTTGGGTCTGTAAAGAAATAGACAATATTCTATATTATCAATCACGCCGTACATTATGGTTAAAAAATGCCTACATCTCCTCTCAAGTTTTCAGCATGATCTACTATATGCCAAGAGTCCCTGATTAATTGTAATTAGCTACTCATACAGGATTTATTCAACCAGTGTGTATTAGTGCTGCTACAGTATACTAAGAGTCAAACTTTCAAGATAGTATTGCCACAACAATGTTACATTCTAGTGGGAAAACTGTTTCTGTATATCCTCGGCTAAAAGGAGCTAAAAGGACCATGACACCAGTACAGAACATAATTTTTCAGAACTGTATCTTCTGCTTTTGTGGGGGTGTAAGGGGGAGGATTGGAGCACTGTGTCCTACCTGGCAGTATTGCCGGGAGAGTTTCCTGCACCAAGGAGGGGTTTTTCCTGCGCATTCTCTTTGTCCAGCTCCAGACATGCAAAATAGAAAATAAGCATTAAACAATAAAATAATATTAAACAATCAACTGTCTTTTTTTAGATTAAAAATATTGGTGGCACATCAATAGTTTTAAATAAATGTATATCTAGTAGTCGTCAAACAGGTTGGAGGACTTCCAGGGAAGAGCCCCTGTATACCTCAAAAGGGCATTGATGCTGTCTCTGATGGTTTCCACAAGTTGCCGGGTAAAATTAAAATAGCGCTTCACTTCTTCCATAATTGTTCTCCTTATATTTGCAGGAAGACACATCTTGTGTTTATTGCCTTCATAATTTACATTTTTGGTCCACTTGCTGTACATCTCAAAACTTACGTGGAGTTTAAAGAGGAACTGGGTATATTTCTGAGATTGACCACCACATCTGATCTTGTATTTCTCATGGACGTTCGGGTGCAGGTCTCTAAGCATAATGTCTGGGACCAGTACTATCCTGGGTTCTGGAGCGGGTATGCTTCTGGCAGCGGTCGGGGGTAGATGGTCTGGGAGGATGCTTTCCTCCTGTCGTGGCCTTACTGGGGTTGTCATCGCCTCCAACAGATGGGTATGTGTGTATCCTGGAAGCGTGAAGGTCAAATCGATGGATTGAGAGGGTGCACGGGAGGGGGTATGCGGTTCCTCCATGGGAGAATAAGTTGCCTCCATGTCACCCTCCTGCTCCTGCGTCAGACATACCGTGGCAGGAACTCCAAGCAAAGAATAGAGCCCCGCGATGTTCTTCTCAATCTTATCCCGACAAACACCCATGCACCTATCCATATTCTCCATGTGTTCCATAAGACGATCCATCTTGGCCTCCATTCTGCCCCTGTTTTGTTCTATGAAGTGGTCAGTTATTTCGATACCACTAAAAACATCCAGCATGCAGGCGACAGAGCTGGATCTTGTTCAAGAAGTGCTGGTGTCATCCAGACGGACATCAGGGTGGCTGGGTGGTGGAGGAGGTGAGCAGGGGACTTTGGGATGAACACCAGTGTGGCTGGGTGCTGGCGGAGGTGAGCAGGAGACTTCAAGATGAACATCAGCATGGCTGGTTGATGGCAGTAAAAAGTCCGGGACTGTCACGCCTGTATGCCCGCAGACCTGGCAAGACCCCAATACTAAGGTGGGAAGGGTATTACCACGCACCTACAGCAGTGAGGGTGTACCCAGAGTGTGGTATGGCGTTGCCGGGCCTGTTGAAAGATAGTTAGTGATACTTGCAACGCCTTGAGAGTGTAGAGTAGAATAGTGGTGTCCATGCGCCAGAATCCAGGGATCCAGAATTCAGAGTAGTCGAGTTCGTAAGCCAAGTCCAGGGGTTACAGAGGTCAACAAGGTAGAGTTCGTAAGCAGGGTTCAAGGGCAACAGAGAGCAGGGTAGTCCAGGACGAGCAAAGGTCAAACCAGGGAGATCCAGAGATAAACAGGAGCAGGGACAGGCTGGAACACAGAGAGAGCCAAGCATAGGACTGCACACACAGGGATAACAGAAGCTATGCAGAGCAACGATAGAAAGGACAGACAGGGGTTATAAAGGGGGGAACACCAATAGGAGAGAGAGGAGGAGCAGAGGGTGAAGTGGGAGACAGCAGGAATAGGTGAGGAGGAGAAGAGGAGGAGACAGGGGAACTAGTAAGGGAGATCGCTTGCAGGGCAAGGGAGGAGGAGTCAGGAGGCTGTAAAGCCTTACAAGAGGAGCGTGTGCACGCGCCCTCTGTAACCTGAGGGTGCGCGCGCACAGGCTGCGTCATGAGGCGCGCGGAGCGCCGCGGGGATGCCCACAGAGGAGGATGGAGGAATGGAGGGAACAGCCGCCGGAGGTGAGGGGATAAGAGCAGGTACCAATGGGGGCTGAGAGTGTGGAACGCCGCAGCAGGGGCTCGGGAACCGCGCGAGTGCGCGAGTCTTATAGGGCGCGCGCTGTGGTAACAGAACGGCGTCAGAGGCTGTCAGAGAGGGACAGGTGTGGGTAAAAGAAAGGAGGCTGGCAGGGGAAGGGACAGAGAGGGTAGTGACATCAGGGACACATGAAGGGGAAGGAATCCCCTGAACCGTCACAGTATCCCCTCCTTGAGGATCGATCTCCGAGCGATCCAGCCACGGTTTCTGGGGAAATTTTCGATGGAATTGTCGAAGGAGTTTCGGGGCATGAATGTGACGTGCTAGTACCCACGAACGCTCCTTCGGACCATAGCCCTTCCAGTGGAATAAGAACTGGAGCTTGTTTTTAGACCAGCGTGAATCAATGAGGGATTGGACCTTGTACTCTTGTTGTCCTAGGGTGGACACTGGATTGGGTTTACGGGAAGGGTCCAGAAAATGCGAGCTGTGTACAAAGGGTTTAAGCAGGGAGATATGAAACACGGAAGGAATCCTCATGGTGGGGGGTAGATCAAGACGATAAGCGACTGGGTTGACTCTTTCTATGATTTTGAATGGGCCCAGAAATCTTGGTGACAGTTTAGGAGATGGAGTTTTGAGCCTGATGTTCTTCGAGGACAACCACACTCTGTCACCAGGCTTGAATGAAGGACCTGGTTGGCGATGACGATCTGCCTTGGTTTTTTGTTTGGCAACAGCAGATTGTAGGGATTTGAGGATCCTTTTCCAAGAGTTCTGTAGGGTCGTAACATGAGAGTCGGCTGCAGAAACGCCAGAAGGGGGAGAATAGAGAGGAAGACTGCTGGGGTGAAAGCCGAAATGAATGAAAAAGGGAGACTCCTGGGTAGACTCATTTTTGAGAGAGTTGATTGCAAATTCGGCCCATGGTAACAGGTCTACCCAGTTGTCCTGTGAGTCCGAAACGAAACATCTGCGATATTGCTCTAGGGTTTGATTCATCCTTTCGCTCTGACCATTGGTCTCTGGATGGTATCCAGAAGAAAAAAGGAGGGAGATTCCGAGTTTCTGGGAAAATGCCCGCCAGAACTTAGAGATGAATTGAGACCCTCTGTCAGAGACAATAGAGATGGGAACGCCATGTAATCTGAAAATTTCCTTGGCAAAAACAACGGCCAGAGTAGCAGAATTAAGAAGACCCTTGAGGGGAATAAAGTGTGAATGTTTAGAGAATCTGTCTACTACGACAAGAATGGTGTTCATTCCTTTGGAATTAGGCAGTTCGACAATGAAATCCATCGAGATGTGCTTCCAGGGTTGCTCCGGAATGGGAAGCGGCATGAGGAGGCCGGAAGGTTTGTGGTGGAGCGTCTTACTCTGGGCACATACAGGACAGTCACTAGTAAAGTCGAGAATGTCTTTATTCATCCTCGGCCAACAAAATGTCCTTTTAATAAGGTCCGCTGTCCTTTTGAAGCCTGGATGACCGGCAGATCTAGAGGGATGACCCCAAAGTAGAATCTTGTGGCGAAACCGTGGTACGTATAAGCGCCCTTCTCTTACCCTGAACCTGCTAGGAATGTGAGCCTGGGCTTTGTTGATTTCGTCCAACACATCAAAATTGTTAGCAGAGATTATGCATTTGGCAGGAAGAATAGGTTCTGTGGCTTCATTAGATTCGGTTTCCGTGGCGAACTGGCGAGAGAGAGTGTCTGCTTTGACATTTTTGGTACCAGAAATGTATGAAATGGTATAGTTAAAGCGGGAGAAGAAGAGAGTCCACGAGCTTGGCGAGATCCCAACCGTTGGGCTCTCTCGATATACAGCAAATTTTTGTGGTCGTGAGGATAGCAACGGGTTCCTTGGTGCCTTTTAAAAGATGCCTCCATTCTTGAAGAGCCAATTTAATGGCCAAAAGTTCACGATTACCAACATCATAATTTCTTTCGGCAGATGAAAATTTCCGCGAAAAAAATCCACAGGGATGGAGTCTTTCTTGAGGAGAAGATCTCTGAGAGAGAACTGCACCAGCTCCCACGTCCGAAGCGTCGACTTCCAAAGTGAAGGGAAGAGAGGTATCCGGATGGCGTAGGATGGGTGCGGACACAAAAGCTTTCTTAAGCACCTCAAAAGTAAGAATAGCTTCAGGAGACCAGGAGGTGGGATCGACGCCTTTCTTGGTTAAAGCGGTGACGGGAAGAGCAATAGAAGAACATTTTTTGATGAATTTCCTGTAATAATTGGCAAAGCCGAGAAAAAGCTTCACAGCCTTGAGCGAATTAGGCAGCGACCAATCGAGAACAGTTTTTAATTTTTCTGCGTCCATAGAGAAACCTTGGCTGGAGATAATGTAGCCTATGAAGGCAGTAGAGGTCTGGTGGAACAAACATTTCTCCATCTTGGCGTATAGGCGGTTAGAACGGAGCCTAGACAGCACCAGTTTGGTATGTTGAATGTGTTCCTCCAGGTTTATAGAAAAAATGAGAATGTCATCCAGATATACTATGACAAATGTCCCCAACACATCTCGAAAGATGTCGTTCATGAACTCTTGAAAGACGGTAGGAGCATTGCATAACCCAAAGGGCATAACTAGATTCTCATAATGTCCTGATCGCGTATTAAATGCTGTTTTCCACTCGTCCCCCTCCCTTATGCGAATGAGATTATAGACCCCTCTTAAGTCAAGCTTGGAGAAGATAGAGGCCCCCTGGAGACGATCGAATAGTTCAGAGATTAAGGGAAGGGGATACCGATTCTTTACCGTGATCTTATTGAGTCTGCGAAAGTCAATGCATGGTCTAAGTGATCCATCCTTCTTCTTCACGAAGAAGAAGCCTGCCCCGGCAGGGGAGGTAGAGTTGCAGATGAATCATTTTTCCAAATTTTCTTGAATGTAGGAGGTCATGGCCTCAGTTTCAGGAACCGACAAAGGATAGGATTTGACTTTGGAAGGATGGTCCCAGGAATCAAATCGATAGGACAATCGTACGGACGATGGGGAGGTAGAACCTCATATTGTACCTTGTTGAACACATCCAAGTACTCATGATACACGGTCGGCAGGATCAATAGATTGGAAGGAACGGAATCCAGGCCGGCAAGTACCGTAACAGGTGAAGCCGCAGGAGCAGAGTCAGCGGAGGAAGGCCACTGGATAGGCAGGGTGCCGGTCCAATCAATGCGCGGATTGTGGAGTTGAAGCCAAGGCAATTCTAAAATAAGTTGAACATTAGGAGAGTGAAAAATATCGAAAATTATTACCTCTTTATGACCGTCGTCCAAGGTCAGTGTGAGAGGAATGCACTCCCAAATAATAAATGCTGGCTGGAGCGGTCGACCGTCGATGACCTCGAGACCAATAGGTGCTTTTCTCCTGACCATAGGGATTTGATTCTCAGAGGCGAAGGTTTGGTCCAGGAAGTTACCACCAGATCCAGAATCAATGAAAGCTTTTACGTGCAGGAAAAGGTCAGGACCCTCCAGAGTGGCAGGAAGCATAAACTTCTTTGGGAGATTTTCAGAGAGAGAGGGGTAAGAAGAGACAGTACCCAGTAGAAGCCCCTCTACCTTTACTGGGTGTTCCCATTTCCCAGCTTCAGGGAACAGTTCTGGAGACGATGTTCCGAAGAACCACAGTAGAAACAGAGTCCATTCAGACGGTGTCGCATTCTCTCTGCGGCCCGAAGTTGTTGGCTACCGATTTGCATTGGCTCCGGGGCATCCAGTGCCAGTAGGGGTGAAGTGGATGACCTGTGAGAGACAACAGAGGAAGGAAGAGAATGAGAACAGTGTATCTTGTGCCGCCACTCCTGGGTACGCTGGTCCATGCATGCGCTCAGGGTTATTAACTCCTCCAGGGAAGAAGGCCGGGCATGAGTAGCAAGATCATCCTTCAGGGTGTCTGAGAGTCCATGCCAGTATGCGGCGGCGAGTGCCTCATCATTCCATTGGGTCTCTACGGCAAGAGTACGTAACTCGATTGCGTACTTGGCAGCAGATCTTCGGGCCTGTGAAATTTGGAAGAGAGAGAATGCGGCTGTCTCGAGCCGTGCAGGAGTATCAAATACTTGCTGAAATTCGCGCCTGAACTGAGGATAATCTTGGGTTAGTTCGCTCTTACGTTCCCAGAGGTGAGAGGCCCAAGCGAGGGCGTCACCGGTAAGCAAGGCGTAGATGTAAGCCACCTTAGAACGACCAGTGGGAAACAGGGAGGGGAACATCTCGAATTGCACCTCGCATTGGTTTAGGAATCCGCGGCAGGCGAGGGGGTCCCCATCGTAGCGATTAGGTGATGGAATACGGGGTCCAGAATTGGCATAGGTCGTGGCAACCGGGGGTGCTGAAGTCATAGGAGTCTCTGGAAGGGAGAGGTTAGCCAATTGCTGGGAGACTGTGGACAGTTGGTTGCTCACAATTCGTAAGGCCTCAAGTGAAACACCTGTACCCACCTCAGGGGGGTCTTCATTTGTTGGGCTCTGCATAATGTCACGTCTGTATGCCCGCAGACCTGAAAAGACCCCAATACTGAGGTGGGAAGGGTATTACCATGCACCCACAGCAGTGAGGGCGTGCCCGGAGTGTGGTATGGCGTTGTCGGGCCTGTTGAAAGATAGTTAGTGATACTTGCAACGCCTTGGGAGTGTAGAGTAGAATAGTG
The DNA here is from genome assembly GCF_040206685.1 of Ascaphus truei. Classification (NCBI taxonomy): domain Eukaryota; kingdom Metazoa; phylum Chordata; class Amphibia; order Anura; family Ascaphidae; genus Ascaphus; species Ascaphus truei. Next base: position 164,077,851 of record NC_134487.1, on the reverse strand, counting down.
GTGTCCGTGCGCCAGAGTCCAGGGATCCAGAAGTCAGAGTAGTCGAGTTCGTAAGCCAACTCCAGGGGTTACAGAGGTCAGCAAGGTAGAGTTCGTAAGCAGGGTTCAAGGGCAACAGAGAGCAGGGTAGTCCAGGACGAGCAAAGGTCAATCCAGGGAAATCCAGAGATAAACAGGAGCAGGGACAGGCTGGAACACAGAGAGAACCAAGCATAGGACTGCACACACAGGGATAACAGAAGCTATGCAGAGCAACAATAGAAAGGACAGACAGGGGTTATAAAGGAGGGAACACCAATAGGAGAGAGAGGAGGAGCAGAGGGTGAAGTGGGAGACAGCAGGGATAGGTGAGGAGGAGAAGAGGAGGAGACAGGGGAACCAGTACGGGAGATCGCTTGCAGGGCAAGGGAGGAGGAGTCAGGAGGCTGGAAACCCTTACAAGAGGAGCGTGTGCGCGCGCTCTCTGTAACCTGAGGGTGCGCGCGCACAGGCTGAGTCACGGGGTGCGCAGAGCACCGTGCCGCGGGCACACCTGCAGAGGAGGATGGAGGAATGGAGGGCACAGCCGCTGGAGGTGAGGGGATAAGTGCAGGTACCGAGGGAGGCTAAGAGTGGGGAACGCTGCAGCAGTGGCTCGGGAACCGCGCGAGTGCGCGAGTCTTGTAGGGCACGCGCTGTGGTAACGGAACGGCGTCAGAGGCTGCCGGAGAGGGACAGAGAGGGTAGTGACGGGAGGGTAGAAGAAGGGAGGTTGGCAGGGGAAGGGACAGAGAGGGTAGTGACATCAGGGACACATGAACCGTCGCAGGGACGTCGAATTCGACTTCGGTTGGTGCTGGAGGAGCCAATAATCAAAGGCTCAATGATAATGTACCTGTTTTGATTTTTTTCTATTTTCTGACTTGCAATTAACATTGGCAGTGAATACGTCCTTTCGAAATCACAATGCAGGACTTATCACCCCTGCACTTGTGTGTGAAAATGGCAAAGACATTTCTCAGCCAAGAATCAATGGCTCAAAGATAATGTGCTTTTTTTTCTTTTTTTTCTGACTTGAAATTAACATTGGCAGTGAATTCATTCTTGAGAAATCACAATGCAGGACTTTATTTATTTATTTAGTTATTAATATTTGTTTTTGGGGTTTCTTGTCCAAATTAATTACACATGCAAAGTCTAATTACTATATACTGCAAAATGCAACATCATTGATAAAAGAAAACAGTAACATACAGTAGTGTTTTCCATTAACCAGGAAGTGGAATACTATAAAAGCAAAAAACATCTTGTTGTGAAATTTTAGTACAGGCTATGTGGACATTGGATCTGTCATAACCCAGCAAAATGAAACTGACCTGCCAACTTGGAATGTGGGGAGGGGCGAGCTTAAATCTTGGGCGGGGAGGGGCCACTACCCTCCCAAAAGCAGTTGAGACCAGCTGCACATAGTTAATAAACACACAGATTCCCAACAAGCCCTGAGAAACCCCAAACATTACCACATATATATATATATATATATATATATATATATATATATATGTATATATATGTATATACGTGTCCAAACTACTGCTAGTGGGCGTGGCTAAATGTATTCAAGAAAAAACAAACAAAGATGCCCAAAGCTACTTCCAATGTGACAAAAATACACAGTGCAATACCTATATATTCTCTTGAAAAGGGGTCATTTAGTTGAACCCTTTGGCCAAAGCGTCTTAAGCCTGCTGCCACTTTCAAGGCATGACCGTTAGCAGGACCTTATACATCACCTACTCTTCAATGGAGGGTGATGTGCAGACTGATACTGGGGTGTATTATACCTGCAGTAATTGGGAAATTGGTAGGGGCTCTGTAACTGCTATGTAAAGTTACCCCTATGACGTTTCAGTGATACTATATTAAAATGCCCTTATGGAGTATGCAGCATGGAAAAGGTTTGGCCTAATATTTGAGAGACTGTACATATTATCATGCTCCTCCATTTAGACATTTGCTGCTGGTAAAAAGATAGTCCTTGCATATACAAAAACAATAAGAACGATTCCTGCGCTCCTACCTATTAGGCTAAAATAAAATAATGATCTCATGAATAAGGATTATTTTGTTAAACCCTTTGGCCAAAGCGTTATAAGCCTGCAGCCACGTCAAAACATAAACAAAATGTTGCAGGTACCTACACTGAATATATGTAATTATTGTCCCATGGATTAGTGAAAAATGTGAGAAAGCCCTGAGGAGGTTAAATAAAGCATATGCTTTTGTGAGTAGTGCAATTAAAAGCTGGCCAAATCCAGTATCTATAGATACCTTTCTGTAGAGGTAAACTGTGGGTGCACAAATTCCCTGGAGTGAATATAAAAAAAATTACACATATTGCTTTCTGTCAGCCTTATACATTCTCCTACTCTTCAATGGATGGTGATGTGCAGACTGACACTGGGGTTTATTATACCTGCAGTAATTGGGAAATTGGTAGGGGCTCTGTAACTGCTATGTAAAGTTACCCCTATGACATTTCGGTGGAACTATATTAAAATGACCTGATGGAGTATGCAGCAAGGAAAAGGTTTGGCTTAATATTTGTTAGAGACTGTACATATTACCGCGCTCCTCCCTATAGAAGTTTGCTGCTGGTAAAAAAATAGGCCGTACATATACAAAAACAAAAGGAACGATTCCTGCACTCCTACTATTAGGCTAAAATAAAAGAGTGAACTCATGAATAAGGGTTATTTTGTTAAACCCTTTGGCCAAAGCGTTATAAGCCTGCAGCCAACGTCAACGCATAACCAACATTTTGCATGGGAACATTATAGGATTAAATATTTTTGGTTAATACTGATTATCACGTGTAATGTACCCCCACCAACTGCCACATTCCATACAGTATAAATAACATACATTATGCGGATGCATTTTGGCCAGTTTTGCACATCTTTATTCACCACCATGGTATTTTAATCTAATATAGCACTACTTCGGAAACAGAATTATTGTACAATTGTATATTTCATAACTTTGCACCAGTCTGCCTCATACAGTTCGAGAGACCCCCTCTTTGCAAATCTAAACAAGAGGTACAAGCTCTATATTTTTATCCAGGCATTTAATTCACAAGACACAACCTGTCTGGCATTTAATAGCTACAGTATCGTTCCATCGTGTATTGTATCTTTCCTTGTGTTTGGTCTTGTTTATAACCTTACATGTTTTCTTCTTTTTACCTTTTTGTAACTGTGAAGTGCTTTGAGTCCCATTGGGAGAAAAGCGCTATATAAATAAAGTTATTATTATTAGTAGTAGTCGTAGTAGAAACTCCTGATTTAAAAAAAAAAAAGCTATTAGCAAAATATTTGGGGTCAATCCCAAATCTTACTGTAGATTTTGATCAAATACTCAAACGTGCATTGAAAAAAAATGAATACGGTTTTATGGTGAATTATTGAGAAACCCACCAAGTATTGTATTTCTCAGCTCCAAACATGGCGATCACACACAGATACATAAGATATTTTACAGTATACGATCAAAACAAACAAGGACATTCAAATGTCACTGCTTATACTGTACAAAAATAAAACATAGCACTAGAACTCTGCTGCTGGTTTTAAAAAGATTGTGGTGGTTTCTGTACAAATACCGCATTTTTAATATATGATTCTTCTGAGCAACATACAGAATGGTTAAAAGTGAAATTAGCCATTAGTCTCTGATACTGTAGGTACATTTTTCATGCGCCAGTTTTATTTTCTTGCTCGACATTTTATAGCTTTCCAATTAAATTTTTGTTTAATGGCCACATGATGTGAAGTAACTATCTGAATTAGAGACTTTTGCAAGGACAGTCTCTTTTGAAATTAATGTCTAATGTTTTGCAGCTGCTAGAAGGTTGAATTTGATGGACCCAAATGCCTTCCATCTTCCTCAACAAATATTTATCCATGGCCGTACATAATATTTCTACTACACTCTGTAGCACTATCATACAGTAGACATTTTTGTTCTTTTACAGTATATTTAATGACCAGTCTTTTTATGTTTCTAAAAGTATGCACATAGGTAGTAATTTGCTAAGGGATAAAACACTTGTTTGTACAGCAATTCTATTTATATTATTGTATGAATTGGAATTATTTAAAAAAAAAAGATATATTACTCAATCTGTTAATTAATGCCTGTCATGTACTATATACACCAACCAATAACAGTCTCAACATTAAACAGTGAAAGGCAACCAGATGGGCCAAAAATCAAAAGATTCAACATAATTTTATGATTTTAATGTTGCTTCCTTGTTATTAAAATTGGGGTGTTACTAAACTTTATGTTTTATGTATTATTTTATTGATGCACAGCATTTTTACTTCTGATAAAGGGGAAAGGTGGCATTTTGCCTGACCTACGATTGGCTACAAATATACTTCACGATGATGAACAAGATATTTTAAGTTCAGGTTCCTTACCTGCAGTAGGTATTCACTGAAACAATGAAGTAGCTGGCTCATGGTGGGTGGTAAATACAGTAGCGCAATATTTATATGGGTACAATTCTTATCTATAGACAAAACCAAATGGACCAAGGTCATTTTTCAAATGTAAATCCTTTTTTTAGCTGAAGTGCAAATGTTTAACAGAACAGCAGATACAACAATATAAATTCATCAAGTAATATACATTTTATATTTTGTGAGTCATCTCACCTAACCCAGCTGCAATGATGATGATATTTTCTTACTACATATATAAGAAGAAATGTACTGATTAGATGTGGTTTGGTGTGTAACCTTTTACTGCCAATGCCTCTAATACAGTCAAAACATGTATATCTTTAGATTTCAAAAATACTTATTCATAAATAATAACAACTGGATAATGTGTATTGCATATTGTTACATATATAGTGCATACAGCAAATAAAAAATACTATTATTTTACTGGGCAGCAGCAGCAGAAGAAGATACCGTACATGTGCCTCTTCGTAGTTAGGTAACCTAACATTGCACCTACAGAACGAGTAATTGCAGTATAACACAGTACTACTCTACATTGCGACCCCCAATTGACATTAATGTAGCATTGGGAGTCCCTCTGTTCTTTGAAATTGTGTGTTGTGAATTGGCCATTTGTGCATAAGTATGCTTGTCTCCGATAGGAAGCAGACCCACAGAGCTATGGTAGGGGTATATGATCGCCAACCAGAGTCAGGGGACGGAGTCCTGTTAGAGTAGACATAGTCAGGATGCAGGCAGAGGTCAAGGCAGGTGGCAGAGATGCAAGGTCGGGGTTGGCAATAGGGAATCCACAGACACGGGAACAGGACCAGATAGGGTTCGGGAACACATGGAATAGAATAACATGCTCTAGCGTGGTCTTGGAGTTCGTGACTGGTACAGTATTTAAAGCCATGGAACAGGTGTAGCCCATTACCAAGTTCAGGAAGAGGTTTTCCAGGAACCACAATGGTTGCAACAGCCATATAAGGGCAACTCCCAGCAAAACCCTGGACCAGAACCCTTATAGTATCCTCCCCTTCAGGAGAGACCTTACAGCCGATCGGGACTTAGCTCGCTTGGTGATCTTGGCGACTTTGAATTAATGCAGAAACGTGTCGGATGGGTAGTAGACTTGAATTGAGACATCTCTTCAAGGTAGTAGCTTTGATATAAAACTGTCTATTAATAGTAGCAGATTTGAGGCAAGACCGTTTCTTTTTTTCTTAGTACCACTTCGGAAACAGAATGCAATCTACTGTAAGGCTTGATATGAAGAATGCATCATATGAAAACTCAGGTAACATCATAAGCATTGTCAACACAAAGGTCAGGACTTGTTTCTCAGCCAATTTCTTATACAGATATAACACAATTCAACTGAACCCTGTGCATCACTTGGAGCAGGTGGACCGTGGCCCAAGTGCTGCGGTGATCGTAGACAAGTGCAGCACGTGGGAATTTCCAGTTCATGATGAGAATCTGAACACTTCAACATGCAGAGTGTTAGCAAAGCTCGGGACTCAGCCACAGACTCTATAAGCCGCAAGATGGATGCAAATATCTCCATAGTAGTTAAAGAGTATGAAGTAAGAAGCACAGATGGTTTGTCAAAATCATAATACAAATGTTCTAGTGGTGTAATTATATTACCATGATCAGCATGTAAAAATTTGTGAAAATGTTCTGCCACAGGTTGAAACCAGTCAAAGGACATCAAGGGTAGCTGGGTATCATAATGCATCAATACAGATGCAAGGGAATCCGTGAGCAGTAAACTTGTCTTTGACACGGGAGCCTTGAAAACTGCCGTGGATACATCAGGTTTTGCAAGATAATCAGTGTGCAGCAAACTGGTCTTTGCTCATAGAAACAGCAGAGGATGCAGGGCATACTGCAAGGGAATCAGAAAGTAGTGGTCTTCAAAATGGGTGCATAGTAATCAGCAACAGGTACATCAGGCTCTGCACAGAAATAAGGTGCACGAACAAAGATCCATACCCATCCACTCCCAGAAAAAAGTAGGACTTACCAGCAGGAGAATTAAAACCTAATTCATTAAACTACATAAAAAACAAAATGGACAAACAGTACAAAGTACTCTCCCACGCGTTTCACGCCCACTATGGCGCTTTCTCAAGGAGTAGTGAGATAGGGGAGGTCTAGAGTATTTAACATGCATCCCCGTCATGCAAGACAGCTGTTTGAAATAATTAATTAATTGATTTTGTCTTGCAGAAAGAATAGAAACAGAAGATAAGTGAAGAAAAAGAAAAGAAATAAAGAAAGAAGAAAAAAAATGGAGAGAATATGAAGAAGAAGTTGCAATACAGAAGAACAAACCCTAAATACAATGCATAATATGTAAATAAAACAAAGTAAAAGTAAAATGGTCATATAATCAAATGGTATCAAATAGTATATCTATGCAAAAAAGGAATGGCAAAGTGAAATTGATAGCACAAATTCTGGTCAATATACCATAATCAGACATAAGCAAAAAAGACTGTGATAAATTCCTTCCTATGTCTGAGATTACACTAAGTGATATAACAATACATATTATATAGCATTTGATTATGTCCAAATGTGGATGGCAACTAAAGTAACATCAATTGCTGAAAAAGAGAATTCTAAGACTAGTTGGATAATGAATCAAAGGAGATGGGGGGGGAAGGGGAGGAGGAGAGGGGAAGGGGGGAAGGGGGGGGGGCAATGGGAGGGAGGGGGAGGGGGTGGGGGGGGGGAAAGAGAAGAGAGAACACACCAAAGGTCACAAATAGACTATATATCTTATTGTTTCATACCACCGTTACATAGATGATCTCATTTTAGTTTGGCAAGGCACAGTTTCACAATTGCATGAATTTATTCTTTATCTTAACACCAATCCATTTAACCTTTTATTCACTTCCAACTATCACCACCATCACATTGCATTTCTTGATCTCAGTTTATATGTTGACCTTAATATGAAAGTCCACACTGATATATACAGGAAACCCAATGCTCGAAACACATTACTACATGCCTCCAGTTTACATGATAGAAATCTTTTTAAAGGGATACCTTGGGGCCAACTACTACGTATTCGTAGAAATTGTTCCAGCATTGAGGATTTTTAGATGAGATCACTTGAGATGATTGAGAGATTTAAAGCCAGGGGCTATGATCCTGATACACTTCAGGAAGCATATCTAAGTGCCAAATTAGAACCTAGGGAAAATCTTATCCAACCACGGGGCATTATCTCTAATGGGAAATACATTCGAAATTCAAGAGATAACCAGAAAGAAAACAAGAATCTACCGCCCTTTTTTATCACAACGTTTAGTAATCAGGCCTATGACATTAAGAGGATTATTAAAAAACACTGCTCTATACTGGCCACAGATCCTTTCTTTAAAGATATGATTGCCCATGATCCCAGAATAGTTTTTCAAAGGTCAACTACAATGGGTAACCTTTTATCTCCAAGTGTGTCTAGATTGACTCAAAAGCCTACTAAGGAATTTTTTCCTAGTTTCAATGGTTGCTACCCTTGTCATCATTGCAAAATGTGTAGATATCTGATTAAAACCTAAACTTTCTGAGGTACGGATGATAATAGGGTATTTAATATTTTATCCTGTATCACATGTAATACGGACCATGTCATCTATATGCTCATTTGTGGTTGTAATAAATGATACGTAGGTCTCACCACAAGGCCTCTAAAACAACACATACTTGAGCATATGAGATTGATTACCAAGAAAGATCCACTTCATCCAGTGTCTAAGCATTTTGATTCTTGTCAGAAGGGAAGTTTGATTAATTTTAAATGTATTGCTCTAGAAAGTGTGAAGGGGGAATAGAGCCAATTTGCTCCACAGGTGTGAAGCATTTTGGATATTCACATTGAATACTTTAGCACCCAATGGGTTAAACATTGATTGGAATCTAAAGAGCTTTTTATAATTTCTGTGCCAATAGTGCAATACTTATATGATCTATTTATTACCATGTACTATATTTCCTTGCCTTTTGACAATATAGTCAAGGGGTAAGGAATAATTTTGGTCATTGTGACACCGAACAGTTTTGGGTCTTCTAAAATCCTAATTGATGTATTTTTTGATAACTCAGGTTATATACTTGTTAACCCTGCAAGTTCTATTTGTGACCTTTGGTGTGTTCTCTCTTCTCTTTCCCCCCTCACCTCCCCGCCCCCCCACCCCCCCTCCCTCCCATTTCCCCCCCTTCCCCTCTTGTCCTCCCCTTCCCCCCCCCCCCATCTCCTTTGATTCATTATCCAGCTAGTCTTAGAATTCTCTTTTTCAGTAATTGATGTTACTTTAGTTGCCATCCACATTTGGACATGATCAAATGCTATATAATATATATTGTTATATCACTTAGTGTAATCTCAGACATAGGAAGGAATTTATCACAGTCTTTTTTGCTTATGTCTGTTTATGGTATATTGACCAGAATTTGTGCTATCAATTTCACTTTGCCATTCCTTTTTTGCATAGATATACTATTTGATACCATTTGATTATATGACCATTTTACTTTTACTTTGTTTTATTTACATATTATGCATTGTATTTATGGTTTGTTCTTCTGTATTGCAACTTCTTCTTCATATTCTCTCTCTTCATTTTTTTCTTCTTTCTGTATTTCTTTTCTTTTTCTTCACTTATCTTCTGTTTCTATTCTTTCTGCAAGACAAAATCAATTAATTAATTATTTCAAACAGCTGTCTTGCATGACGGGGATGCATGTTAAATACTCTAGACCTCCCCTATCTCACTACTCCTTGAGAAAGCGCCATAGTGGGCGTGAAACACGTGGGAGAGTACTTTGTACTGTTTGTCCATTTTGTTTTTTATGTAGTTTAATAAATTAGGTTTTAATTCTCCTGCTGGTGAGTCCTACTTTTTTCTGGGAGCGGATGGATATGGATCTTTGTTCGTGCACCTTGTTACTGTGAGAGGATCTACACACCACCACCGGATGTTACAGGGAGACGTCTCCACACGTCGGGGCTACATTGGACTTCCAGGGAGTCAGGCGGTGTACGATCGTGAGTAACTTGTACTCCAAACACCGGGCGCAGCCGGGGTGAACCGAAGGGAGACTGAGTGAGTTTATCTTCTCACGGACTGTCCCCCGCATGTGTTCCGTTGCCCCCCTTGCCTTCCCTGTTTTCCTGCACTGTGTGCACCCCTTTAACCCGCATAATCTGGTGTATACTCCTGTTATTTCAAATGAATCATTATTGCTGCTGCTAGCAACACTGACCGTTACTCTTTAGAGCTTGTTTACGTTTTTTTCAGAGAATTCTGCACAGAAATATGTAAGCAGTAAATCTGTCTTCAAAGTGGGAGTTTTGGGATTAGAAATGGGTATATCATTGTCGGATTTCCCATTAGGCCCGATGGGCCCGGGTCTAGCGTGGGATCATTTTTGAGCAGCAGAATTTGGGGGTGGCATGCGCGTCCAGCACTTGATGGCCATGCATGCGCATCCAGCAAGCGCCAGTCGTGCATGCGTGGGTGGCAAACAATTCACATTATAAAAATGTACAAAAAAAGTACTAATTAAACAGTTCTTTTGTTTATATTTTTTTCAAACACACGTCATGTAGAATGTATATGTGATGCTACCCATCAGCTTGTTTAGCTCACACTATTAGAGGTGCAGCCTTGAAATTCAGTGGTTGTGGGCTCTAGTGCTGTTGTGTCTGACACCATTCCAGTCATTAAGTTGGTACCTTAGTCTTATCAACTCTATATAGTTGGTATGGAAATATTTTCAAGAAGTGTAAGATGGGACTCATTTAAATATACTTAATGTATCACCCATCTACCTCTAATCACCCCCCTTCTGTCTTTCTCTCACACTGAATCCTGGCTTTCCTTCTCTCTCCTCACACTCCCCTGTTCTTCTCCTTGGGGACTTGAATTGCTGTATTGATGACCCCTCTCACACTTGGACCTCGCTTTCTCTCTCTAACCTCTTCTTTTGGTCTTCACCAATGGACAGCTGCCAGCACCCACAAGCATGACCACTACCTAGACCTGGTTTTCACAAAAAAACTTTTATCTCCCTGACTTCTCCATTTCCCTCTTTCCTCTCTCTGACCATCAACTCATCTCAGTTTCTCCTTCTCACCTCTTCTTCTCCACCTCATCTACAGAGACCTCCTCTATTAACCTACCAGCTGTTGATTCCACTTTGCGTTCCTTCTCCTCCTTCCACTCCTCCCTCTGCTCTGCTCCAGACTCTGACAACCTGGTCAGGAAATACAACTCTGCCCTATCCTATTCACTTGATCTACATGCCCCTCTTTCTCTCTATTGTTCTCTCCCTTCTAATCTATCCCATCTATGGATGTAGCTACTACTTCATGGAGGCAGGAGCTCCACGGGACCCATGAGATAGAAGCCATGTTTTATAGGTCCAGCTCATTCTATACTCACCATCTCCCCAAAATGACTCAGTCAATTCCCACAGTTCCTTGTACTAAAGTAGCCTTTATGTTGTTCTTCTTTATTAATATAGTGTAAGCTGATATAGCTATGTCCGGGTTCAGATTTTTATTACATAGTACAATGACTCAGAAATAGCCACCCACAAAGTCATCCTAGTCATTTCTTGCAGTTATGGGATTTATTTCCCAAACTATGAGCATTTGTACACATTGCCCACAGGCTTTTGTTACTTTTCTCCCCATTACTTCCTGATTCCACTGTACACCTCCCCCCACCTGCATTATAGATCTGTTTTTAATATGTTTGGTTTACATAATGATAGTTTAGCTAATGATGCATACAAACTGCTCATTGAGTATCCTTGTCCTCCTCCAAGATGGATGAAGGCATCTCTCTAATACACGCCCTTATCCCTGCTGATAGAAAAGCTATTGTATTTCCAGTTAAAAGGCGTACATCACTAATGTTTAACTTAGTAAACACGTTCACTTTGGTTGTCCAAAGTAATACATGTGGGTCTTCTGTAAAGCAAGTACTATATTCTGCAAGCATAAATATATACTATGACACTGTTACACAATTGTTTATTATTCTTAGTATCAAATCAATTGTTTTTTAATACCATAATATGTAAGATTAAAAGTGCTAACCAAAAGCTAAAAAAAAAACACGGATATTGTGCTTACTGTAGCTACATTTGTATAAAACATGTATTAAATGTCCCAGTACATAACCCAGAGATGATTACTTAAAAAAAATTGAAGGGCAAACTACTCCATTTTTAACAGAACCTAATTCAAGAGAAATGGTAAATTACTTTTCTTCTAGAACTAGAATGGCATTAAGTTATATTGTGAGTATTATGAATGTAGAAGTTCCTAATGATTTCTAACAAATGTTTATCTTAATGTAAATGATTATCTGGCCAGCTACAGTAATTGTATTGCTCAGCTGCAAATTATTCTAACGTCAGCACAGTATAAAAGCTTTGCAAGAAAACATTTAATTGTTTTCATTTTATTGCTGTGGTGATATTTATCTCTGGAGATATGCAGCAGTGGTGACATTGAAACTACTTCTCTTCAAATAAAGTAGCCTTTACTTTCATCTCTTTTATGTGGAAAGTTTTTAATATGTAAACTGTAAAGCCATGGGCCATTCTGAAAGAACCAGAGTGGAGTCAGACTTTGCCCTGGATTTATTGTGCGAATTGAAGCAGGTAGTATAAGGGGCTACTGACACTTAACCTATGCACTATGGATGTAGCTACTACATCATGGGATCTGGCACTCCAGGGTCCCCATGATATAGTGGCTATATCTAAAGGCCCAGCTCATGTTCTAGGGGAGATCGCAATCTGTGCTTCATACGTGATCTATCACCAAGTGGAGCTAAAGAGGACTCCTCTCCTTCTGTTGCACCATCTGAGATGCAGCGAAGTAGTCACCTGATTACATGTAGGGTACCCAGGGTTGTGGGTATTTGTGGCAATCAGCTCGATAGGGGTTTGTAGCAACTGCGTACTCAGCTGAGTGCAGCCTCTGAGCATCCTAGGTGAGCCACCCCACCGGATACCTATGTGTATCCCAAGGTACCTGCTTCCGTAGCTGTTAGGACCAGTATGTCAGGCCAGAGTCTGCACTCATGTTAAGCTTCCATTTTGTATGGTCATAACTAGTTAAGATTCTGTAGTCAGCCTTTTTGCTGAAATATAATTCATAAATGCACTCAGTTTCTCTGCTAAATTGCATTTCCTTTCTTCCTGGTCAGGATATTACTAGATACTTTTGTGATGTCAATTTCCTGGTGTTTTAGTAGAATATAATAGAATGGTTCTCTGCAAGAAGCAAGATAATGAAATAAAGTTGCTAAGACTCAAGGTCTCTTTTGATAACAGACAATGAATAAGCTATGTATTCAGAACATTGCTTGTATTGAAAAGGGACACGTCTCAAAAGTCACGCCACTAATATGTCCTGCCCCTAAATCACACCTCTAATCAAAGCTACGCCCAAGACACACCTAGTATACGCCCAGGACACGCCTATGTTACGCCTCTAACCAATATCTTTTTTTTTCTGTATAAAAATCATTACCCTATGAGTAATAAATTGAGACAAAGGATTTGAAACCTGGCGTGCGTTACGTTTCATTTTGTTCGTCTCCCAGGCCTGAAAAGTTCATCAAAAATCGGAGATAACAGTGGCAGGGCGTGAAAAACTTCTCCGGGGAAGTCTGCTGCAAACGGTGCAGATAGTGTATCCAGTCACAAGGCTTCAGTGTACCTGGCAGAGGAAAAGTTCCTCTCGGTTCTGAAGCCCGGGGAGGAAATAACGGATTTTCCTTCAGTTTTGGTGTCAGAAGTGGGATGTTCACAGAGGTTGTGAGTATATATGTAAATTTTTATATATGATGCTTCACCCCCTCTGGGAATTTAATAGACCTACATTGTGACTGAAGAATTGGGATAGGCCCTTTTAAACAGAATTTTTGGTTAGAGTCCAGTAAATTCTGTGCACGACTGGACTGTTGTCTCTGATCTAGCTGAACGACCATTGTATATTGTGTAAGTATAAATGTTGCAATTATTTGTCATAGTTAAAACGGGATAGAAATTGTATTGATGGAAGTTTGCAGGAATATGAGATTTCTTTCAGAAGGCATTCAGGGGAATGAATGAAAGAATGTTGCATGCTCTTGTTGGCATAGACTTGGTGTTTATAAGTAATTTAAAAAATTCCCGTTATTTAATCTTTGAAAGACCATACAAAATGCAGTTTTAGGACAGCGTGGAAAGCTTCATATTTAACATTACACTAAGGTTAGAATCCCCTGCGTGAGGATTAATCCAGCAGTTAATATGAATTAGACAGCGAAACCCGTTATCTGTACTGTGAAATTTCTGGCTGTTTTCCCAGAAGAAAAAAAAAAGCGCTTTGAAAATTATTATTTTTCTTTTTAAAGTCAGAGTGTCTTTTAAAGTTAATGCTGGCCGTGTGCTCAGCACTTTGCAAAGAGTTCAAAATTATTTGTCTATTTTAAAAGGAAATCTTTTGTTCAGGATTTCAGGATTTTTTTTCTTATATTGTAAATGCCACAGTTGTTAAAAGACCTACTGCAGGCTTTTTCTTTTAACACAAGCAGTAAATATTTTTATAGTCACAACACATACAAATCTATTTACCAGTTTAATTTTGCTATATATCAAAGCAACCTGTTTTCATAATTTTTATTTTTGTATTTTTATATTTTTGTTCACATATATAGATAATATATGAACAAAAGAGGGGAGACACATACATAGGTTATTGAATTTATTATAACAATGTTAACTCCAAGAGCTGACAGGCCCCTGGTAAATAATAATAATACCTTTGCAGATGTCACAGCAAAGCAGGTAGCAAGCCGTCCCTATATTGAGGGATATATAATATCTGCCAAATTTATCATTTTGTAACCATTTATTTGTTTTTGGGTATGTCCTGGAAATAGAGTTAAAGGACAGGGGATATATTATTGCAAGTGTAATTGCATAAGTGAACAGGGTATATATTATATACAGGGCATTTCACATTTTTTTTAGCAGAATAGTTACAGTGGAGTGTTTGAAGTGAAAGCCAGGAGTGACTGTGGATGTGGGACAATAGCCATGAGTGCAGGCTGTTGGGATGCTTGACTTGTGGGGCGAGTTTTAAGGTTAGTTAGTATTAAATGACTAAAAGGTTGACACCATTTGCATCAGAAAAAATGGCAGATGGCAGTTAGGTATGAATGAGAGTAAGTGTGTATTGGGAGAAGAGAGATTGATTTGTAATTTGAGACAGTGTTTTTGTCCCCATTTTTGTAGATTGGGACAACTCTAGCAGTTTTCCAGGTCTTAGGGATATGGCCTGCAGACAGGATAGAGTTGATTATGGAAGCAATTGGTTTGGCAAAGGCTGAGGTACCAAGTTTTAGGAACTTGGATTGTAGCAAAGTCAAGTCCATATTGGTTGCTTAATTTAAAATTTGAGGAGCGTTAATAGGGAATATCTCTGTTTAATATTGCGGATGCTAATAATAGTAGTAACCATATTAATACAAGAATTTATTTCTAGGTATAAATTCTCTCCCTATGAGACACTTATGGGATGAGTTATGACCATCAGTAGTTCAAAGTAACTAATTAAGGACCATGTTATTGGTAATAAAACAATTAATAAGTATTGCATGCAACTAATATATATTTTTGAGTCTTTCTAGGCACAGGTTAAAGCTGAAAGTGCACCTACGCAAGACGGGTTAATGGTCAAGCATTTTCTACGCAAGCACGCTCTTCATCCCAGATGAAAAGGCCATTTAGATGCTACTCATCACCAGCATTGCAGTAAAAATTTCTTATCATCATGGATACACATCAAGCACGTCAAAATGGTGCCAGCCTAAGCACAAACAGCAAATAAAGACAAAGACATAGCACCTGCAAATAAGTGTTTTGATGGACACAATACTCTCTGACCACTAATCAAGGGAGAAAGGTTATAGGCAAAAATGTCCAGGCCTCAACACACGAACTTTGAACTTTTTATTTTTACAGGTTTTTATTATTTTTCAGTTACAATGTATGCTCCATTATGTTTGTGTAAGTGGCGTCCCATAAGGATGACAAAATAGTATAAGGTATTATTTGTTTAACTTTGTTTATTTTGTTTGGATTTCTAGGTTAATAGAATCTCCCTGCAGAATGATATCCTGGTGGGAGAATGCTTTATCAGTCAAACACACGGTTATGTTAATTGCTCACAGGTAGAGTAAGAAACAGAAGAAATGAACCCAATACACAAGTGCTAAAAAGTAGTCTATGGGAAGAATAAGTTTCAAGGATTTATTCCCAAATGTAGGAGTTGGGTTACTGTATGGCAGGTTTACAGGGATATCCTAAATCATACAACCACAGACATTTACTCACTTAACCAAGAATAGGTTTAGTTTAAATTAATGGCTCTGCAGAATAAAATAGCTCTAGACTATATTTTAGCCTCAAAAGGAGGGGCATGTATGCGCCCTAGTTAAAGCGCAATGTTGTGTATTTATCCAGGATTTAGGGATCATGGGGACTTGGTGGTTGGATTGATTTGCTTTGAGCGAAGCTAGCGAATGTTTTTGTATGTGTGTGTTTGTCCTACTCATTGCTCTCTATGTATTAAGTACAGCAAAACTCTGATCCAGAAGTGCGTTGCAACCCCCACCGACGCTATGCCTCTCTGCGGTAATGATGTCGCCAGTCCCCCAGAAGAAGAGACCAAAGAAGAAATCAACTGGGCTTATATAATGGCCGGATAAGAAAGGAATGAAGTTATGCACAACTTGGACATCTTGGTCCATCAGGACTATGAAACGGTTAACTGTTCTGTTCTTTAAATAGACTGTCTCTTAAGGATATGGGAGGACTGAGAAGACTGGATATGAGGAAGGTGGGAGGTCACAAAGGGACGTGAGTCAACCACAAGGAAAGGATCACAAGTCAGACATTTTGACCATAACAGCCATCTTGGTCCGTTTTGCCATTCTGAGTAAATGCAGTATGAAAGATGTGTGCAAGAAGAATGTTTGTGCAGTCGCTCTTAGCAGAAATTAGCCCCCACCAATTCTCACAAATAGCTGACCCTTAGATTATGTGACATATTCTAATCTATAGAAATATTTAATGATATATATATCTCTATTGGTTGTGTGGCATGTGGGCCACTAAGATTGTACCCTGCAATCACACTGCCCTTTGTTATCTGAGTTTCATTCTTCCCACTTTCTATGTATCTGACACGTTACCCCAAGGGAAGCTGAGAAATCGAAAAGATCTGACCAGGACCATTAGTTCAACCCGCATTGCAGCTGGGGTTTTTATACCTAGTTTAGGTGTTCTGGATCTCTATTCTAAATTAAGTGATGTTATGGTAAATATTGATGATGCTCTTAATCAGACAAGTGATGCTATCATCCGTTTGACTAATGAACAAGAGCATATCCAAACAGTATTATTACAGAATAGAATGGCTCTTGATTATCTGCTAGCATCACAAGGAGGTGTTTGTAAACTTGTAGGACAGAAGTGCTGTGCCTATATTGAAGATGAGTCTGGCGCTATTCATAAAGATATGGATAAGTTACAGGAAATTCAGGCAAGGATGCGTAAAGAATCCTCAGGCCTTAACTTAAATTGGATGTCAGGACTCACTAGTTGGATCGGAGAATTAGGTATGACAATTCTCCATGGTTTTATTGTAGTGATTAGTATTATCGCAGCAATTTTTGTTATTTTTCACTGTGCTAAGTGTGCAATGCTTTCATTTGTCTCAAGGAAACCTTCAGTTTCATCTCACACCATGTATGCAACTAATAATTCATAAGTGGCCATGAACAGAGTCTATGATACTATTGGTCCCCATAAGGCCATAGTCATAGAGAAGTGTACCTAGTAAGGGTATTTGTTCTTTTAGAGAACAAAAAGGAGGGATTGTTAGGACCAGTATGTCAGGCCAGAGTCTGCACTCATGTTAAGCTTCCATTTTGTATGGTCATAACTAGTTAAGATTCTGTAGTCAGCCTTTTTGCTGAAATATAATTCATAAATGCACTCAGTTTCTCTGCTAAATTGCATTTCCTTTCTTCCTGGTCAGGATATTACTAGATACTTTTGTGATGTCAATTTCCTGGTGTTTTAGTAGAATATAATAGAATGGTTCTCTGCAAGAAGCAAGATAATGAAATAAAGTTGCTAAGACTCAAGGTCTCTTTTGATAACAGACAATGAATAAGCTATGTATTCAGAACATTGCTTGTATTGAAAAGGGACACGACTCAAAAGTCACGCCACTAATATGTCCTGCTCCTAAATCACGCCTCTAATCAAAGCTACGCCCAAGACACACCTAGTATACGCCCAGGACACGCCTATGTTACAGCTCTAACCAATATCTTTTTTTTTTCTGTATAAAAATCATTACCCTATGAGTAATAAATTGAGACAAAGGATTTGAAACCTGGCGTGCGTTACGTTTCATTTTGTTCGTCTCCCAGGCCTGAAAAGTTAATCAAAAATCGGAGATAACAGTGGCAGGGCGTGAAAAACTTCTCCGGGGAAGTCTGCTGCAAACGGTGCAGATAGTGTATCCAGTCACAAGGCTTCAGTGTACCTGGCAGAGGAAAAGTTCCTCTCGGTTCTGAAGCCCGGGGAGGAAATAACGGATTTTCCTTCAGTAGCAATGTACAGACAGAAGTAGAAGAAGATTACAGTGCAACAGCAAACTGGTTGACAAGGCCTGGAAATAGCACGAGAACCTGGTTTGTTGAGAAAACATATAAAGTTCTTTATTAAGACATATACAAAATAGTGGTGATCCAAGAAAAAGTCTCCCACGTATTTTGCAATATGTAGGATTACATACCCCCACATATGACATCATAACTGAATATATCTGAATTCAATCAAATTTAAAAACAATGTGTGGCAAGATGACCATGGTTAGTGAGGAGACAACACAATTCTTCTGTTGAAATAATATGCAATGGGTGCTCTGTCCCTTTAAGTAAAATGAGACATACAGTAAACAAAAGCCTATCCCTGTTACAGAAGCTAACTAAATTAGGCTAAGCCTCTCTACCCGGCTGGTTAGCTAAGCTAGACCAGACCAACAATATTTGGTAATACCACTTGGCTCCTTACCTGGAAGCTTTATTCCATTGGGACAGCATGTCTGTGAAGCGTGGGTCTGCCTGTCTGCCTGCCTGCCTGCCTGTCTGCCTGTGACTGCTGCCCAGAGGCATTTCCTCTTCCTCTTTGTAAAGGCAGGTGAGCTTACTAATTAGGATCACCTGTGGACTGCCTAATCAGCTGGGTTAACGCCTCGTATACTGGAAAGCAGGCATGCTGCCACCTCTTACTAATTTATAGCGAGTCTATGACTCTGTCACAAATGATTAACCCACAAAGGGGTTATAGATTCAAAACAATCTACATCTGAACTATATCTTAATATCTTATAGATGTATTTAATAATACAATATAATAGTATAGAGCGAGAGGGACCATGGAATTTGCAGTCGAAATAAGCTCAAACTGTCGCTTCGGCGTACCTAAAATTTTACCCTTAATCGGCCTATGAATTTCTTAGTGGCCTCTGAATGGAGAACTGTTTGTCAAACAGGTATTTTCTTTACCCTTATCCCACCCTGTCCTTAACAGAGAACCAATAAGGGGAGGTGGTGCGAGGGGACTCTGATTATGCAATAACATCACAAAAAAGGGAGTAACCATTGGGGATCAAACTCCTCCCAAGTCTAACTTTAAAAAAATAAATACAAAATACTTTTAGGTGTCAGATTTGGGTAAAATTTGAATTTACCCAGATGAGACCCCATAAACATGTCACTGTAATTATTTCACTATGTTTCTGGAGGGATTGACCCTTTAAATACCGGAGACATTGGTTGTTCTAGACCAGGCCTACACAACTCCAGTCCTCGAGGGCCGCAAACAGGCCAGGTTTTCAGGATATCCCTACTTCAGCAGAGCTGGCTCAATTAGTGGCTCAGTCATACAATCGGTTTGGACCTGGACCAGCTGACCCTAAAATGTTATGTCACAGGCTCTATATAAGGCCTGCTCCATCTCATTTTAGCTGAAGATGCTGACGAGTCAACATCCATTTTGGATTTAACATGGGGTTTGGATTACAAAGAAAGAAGATGGAAGAAAAGAAGAAAAGAATTACAGATGAAGATGGAAGAAAAGAATTACAGATGAAGATGAAAGAAAGAAGATTTTTTTTTACCTGATGCTGATTTTCCCTGGAGGATGGAGGCAGATTGTGGGGGATGATGTCGCGGGTCGAGAGCTTCTTGATACACCGGGATTCAGAGGGTTAAGACTTCTAAAGGTAAGATAAATATTGAATGTATGTAATTGTCTTTTTTCAGGTTTTTTTATTGTATTTTTTTATTTTTATGTTTTTGATTGCCTGTGGAATGCTAATGTTTTTATCTGTGCCCCTTTAGGGTACAGATAAATACAGTGAAAAAATGTGTTATCCTTAAGGTGCTTAAACCAATTACATACAATTCTTATAATAAGAGTAATGTGTTTATTCCCGTGAACATACTCATCAAATTGCAAGATACTGTAATTCCGCAAAATGTATAGTGACGGGATCAAATAAATAATACAAATAATTGTAATTTGCAGCTCAAACCCTTTCTGGATTGTTTTCTCAATCCCAATTTCTCAATGGACCGGATGTTTTGGGGAGCACAGGTAGATACAAAATATAGTGCAATATGTTTATATAAAAGTATGTTTTTGAGTCCCCAGGTAAAGCAGTCCTTATAAAATAAGGTGAATAACTAAAATAGTGTGGACTGATAAAACACTTTTATCTATAGATTCAAAAATAAAACACACTCACATGGTGCCACATAAAAATGCGCAATCGAGCAAGTATTGGAATGCGTCCAGCTGGAGTGTTGGAAGTACTCTCAACACTCCTCCTCAGCAGGGCTCGCGTCGCTCATCTCCAGTCCCTCACTTCCAGGTCGGGTTCTATAACAGGGACTTATCCCTGATCAAATAAAGCAGCCTCAGGGCTCTAAGAATCAAGCAGAGGGATAGTTAATTGCAGCCACTCAATAAACAAGTCTACACCAGGACTAATGAGAGCTCTTGTAAAAATCCTCATGTGAGACACAGAAGAGAGATTCCTGAGTTCACAATTGGGCTGACACAGGGAAGCAGAGAAGCCTGCATATAGACTCTGTCTTGAGCACAAAGGTGTGCTGAGATCAAGGCACCTGTATTTATTGAACACAGAGGACCCAGGAACCTGCTAGAGACTGACATGGAGGGCCACCTGCTTAAGGTATCTCCTGAGACTTTGGGGTGATAGAGTAGTAATGGGAATATCCCACTAGTCCTGCAGATAGGGTTTGGGAAACTAAGTTAGCCCTTACAAAGGGATAGGGGTTTCTTATTTTCTTGTTGTTGTAGCTTGCTATCGCAATAATATGTTATAAAACTTAATTACACCATGGAAATAAGGTACAGTTAAATAATTATTTGGGGTGCAATCTTCATCTAAGTTTGGAGAGCTCAATATAATGTACTGTACATCTAGTTCCCCTTGAAAATAAATAATGTTCTAAAATATATTTGTATTCAGTTGAAAAATGTTGATTCATTTTAGATAGTAATATAATTGAAACATAGTCTGCAGTCTAGTAACATTTCTCTTCATAGACTTTTGAACATTATATTAATCAAGGGTCTGAAATACAAGATTGAAATACTAATAATGCCAACAACTGAGACAAAAAAAGAACTTATGCTTAGAGGTCTTTGTAGAAAAAAGAACAATGCTTTTTAATGATAAAACTACATAACATATTACACTCAACATCTATCTACAATGTGCTGATAAATCGAAAAAATAGTAAGTGGTGCTCATTGGTGAATACCAATTAATTTAGTTGTAACATGTACTATAGAAAGCAATATAAAATTAATATCTTCATATTCTATGTATAGTATAATGTTAAGTAGTTATTCACTCTAGATAAAATGTCCATTTAGAACTAATCAATTAGACATAATTTGTGATATTACTGGAACTAAATTAAACAAGCGTACGATTAAAAAAAAAAAACTATTGTAATTTCTGGTTATTAGAGATCGGCAAAACATTCATGTAAGTTTCTGAACCTGGCAAAGTTTGGAATTTCTCAGGGACAGATCCACAAAGCTATGTTAGTGATTTAGGTAGATGTTAACTGCAGTTGTTGTCTTGTTATGCCAACAGGCATCTATCTTCAAACCTCCCGAACGATGCGTTAAGTGCTGTATTAATGCTAAAACGTCCTGCCGCTAACTTTAATGGATGTTAGTGCTAGTAATGAAAGGCAAAAGAGGTGCGGACTACCTTAACCCATATTTACAGCAGTCTGTCTGCAGGATGCAAAGTTATTGGCAGAATCGATGCCTGCCAATCAAATACAAAATTGTATTGTATTCTAGAGTAGAGGGGGGACCAATCCCCTGTTGTACCCTTTTTAATTTTCAAGGTCTTCTCCCGCCTCAATCGCTACATTATATATACTGCAATTAACTCCGCTAAAATCAGATGGATGCTGCCAGCCAGGGTCATCTCTGATCATCTGGATTATCAACGTGGCCAATTAAGAACGCGGTTCTGCAAAATAGAAGAAGTGTGGGGGGGAACAAAGATTAAAAACCTGTCATGGGGTTCCACAACATTCTGGAACAGGGTCCTGCTTCGGCAACCCCGTCAACAGCCCAACCTCCAAGCGCACGCAACACGTATGGCTGCATTTGCCTCTCCCACAACAGTTCAAGCAGCAGGCGGATGTCCTGTCTGATGGAAGCCTCAACAGTGTCTTTGTAATTAAGAAATAATCAGGTGAAGTCAAGAACAGCAGGAAAATATCTGGGAACAAAGGTGACACTGTCGATAAAGGAGCATCAAACAAAAGGTCAAAGACACCAAATGAATGCTACTATCTGCATCCTCCTGAACAGGGCTACTTTCAATCAACCTGTTCCCCCTGACAAAGGTTAAAAAGGCATATGAGCAGACGGTTCCTGAGTCCTGCTCACAACCAGGGTTGAAGCAGGCCCAGTACTACGCCTAGTCCGGCGCATTGTACAGCACGAAGAGACACTGGTACATCAATCAATATGATTTTCTGTCCGCACTGAGCCTAAAACAGTTGTTGAAACTGACCTCTGTCCTCACAGTCTCACAGGAAGGGCATGATGATGGTGACCCATGAGAACCCCTCCTGAGCTGACTGCCACTGGCACCACTCATAATAAATACAAATGAAACAAACTAAACAAATTAAAATAATAATACAATAATATACTGTGAAAACAAAATGTAAATAAAGTGAAAAAAATTTTTTTTTTAATTTCTCTCACATAGGTTCCTGTTTTCGCTTAATTTTTTTTTAATGACAGATTAATCCACAGTTGGGTATTAGAATTTGTGATGTTGAATTAATCTGCGTAATTGAGTATGGTAAACCCGCTGGGGGGTCATTTTAAAGCCGCATCACCGAGCCGGGGATTTTACATAATCCGCACGGATTGAAAATGGAAACTTCACCAGCAACAAAAGAAAGGGTTTCTTTTACAGTAAGGACAGTTCAAATGTGGAATTCATTACCCATGGAGGCTGTGGTGGCAGATTCAATAGATATCTTAAAAAAAGGTTGGACATCTCTTTAAATAGGAGGGAACATGGGAAGGATGTTGATCGAGGGAGAAATCTGATTGCCATTATTGGAGTCAGAAAGGAATTCATTTTTTTTCCCCTTATGAGACACAATTGGATATTGTTTCAGTGGGGTTTTTTGTTTGCATTCCTCTCGATCAAAATAGTGTTATTACAAATATAGAATAAAATATCAGTTGTCTAAATTTAACATAGGTTGAACTCTATAGACATATGTCTTTTTTTAACCTCATCTACTACTGTATGTAACTACAGTACATTATGTAAGGGGGTCATATACTCTCCCCCTTACCCCTGTTAGAGGATATATTTAGTGCAACCTCCAGGGAACTAGATTCCATAATTAGGAACGTCAGGAATATAAAACATGATTATTCAGACTTTTTGTCTGATTTGTTGCACAGTTGCAAGACATTTTTGTGAAATATCCCAAATCAGAGGCCCCAACCTCTCAGAGGTTTGCTTTGAAATGTTTAACGTAGTCATCAAGAATTGTGATTTTGGAAAAGCATCCTCTACTGTGTGTATCCAGGATACCGGACTTTTGTCACCTCCCAAATGAATCAATCAAGCAACACTGCTCTTCATAAGGAGACTCTACTGTGTGGTGCTTACTAATGCTGCTTCACTCTGCAATGCCTTTGCTGTGGTGCCCAATT
This sequence comes from Ascaphus truei, assembly GCF_040206685.1. NCBI lineage: Eukaryota > Metazoa > Chordata > Amphibia > Anura > Ascaphidae > Ascaphus > Ascaphus truei. The sequence continues at coordinate 164,053,936 of NC_134487.1, read as the reverse complement.
CTGCAGTTCTGATTACCGAATGCTGCAGCTGTGCTGTTTGCTGCTGCTTTGACTTTGGAATGATGCTACCACACCAAGTACCTATTAAAAAAGGATGATATTGTGTTTTACATTTTGTACCTAGCATGGCACTATTTATGGCAAGTATTGTGCTCTACTAGCAGTGTTATCTAGATATTACTTAGGACTGTTATTACTTACATTTTTTAAGTTGTTTTTTTATTTTTGATTATTTTGTAGATCTGCATGTTGTCAAGGCATGTCTTAGTCCACAGTTTAAATATATTTGGCAATTATTGCTTATGATTCATCCCACCCTTTTTTTTGTCAATGGTCGGCGGTGATGCATTTTATTCACCACCCATATTTGGTAGTTGCAGCTTGACTTATGGTCATACTATTTATATGGCACTCAGGGTTATAGGGCACTAGTATCTACAGTATAGGCATCTACATTACTTGTTTTTTTAGGCATGTACAGATATACTAAATTAGGGAATTTCACAATAACCGCAAGAAGGAAATAAAGTAAAACAACATCATATAAGGTTAAAGATTAATTTATATTAAAATAATGTCAGGAATGAGTGAGACCAAGTTTTTTTTTTGTTTTGTTTTTTTTAAAGGTGGCAAATAAACCAACATTCCATTGGAAGTGGAAACCCTTCCAGCTGCTGCTGTAATAAAATATTTAAGTCCAACAGTTGTCGTACTTCCGTGTTGTGATATGTTTAGCTGTGTGATGCAAGATACATACAGTATGCCTTGTTTTAGGAGTTCCTGCTTCACAGTTAGCGGGTGTCAGATTAGGTAAGAGGCATGCCGCTTTCACTGGGCAAATCTACATTTGTACAAATACTATGTAGCCCTGTGTAATTTTGGGGTTACATGCCTCTCTCCTTTTGTGCAGTAATTCCTGTTAAGAGGGCAGGTTTGCCAGAAGTCATCATGGAGGTTTGTGCTCAACCCCTGTGATGTGTAGTAAAGAGCAAAGGAAGTGACAGCATGCTCTGTGTCCACTGACAGTGACACAGGGGTGGGTCTTTCTGGAGCTATATAATACGCATCACTTCCTAAAGTTAGTGTGTTATGTCTGGGTCAAGTGTCTGGTGCAAGAGCTGTGAGTCTGTGCAGCTCAAGTGTCAGTAGTAGCAGAGTGACAAGCTGACCCCACACTGTGTCAGGGCTCTGGCACAGATGGTGGCCCTCCCTTAAGGGAGAGGTGGCAGAGATATCCCTGTCTCTATTACAGAGTCAGGAGGGAACTTCCTTGAGGTGTGCAACTATGCTGATGTGCGGCTAAGTACCGGCCGCAATGATGGGCACGTGGAATGTGTACCACAGAGGTACCAGGGACAGAAATGACTTTTGCTAGTTTACTGTGGAGTGGCGCCAAAGGCTGTGGCCGCGCCGTTTTTGTCCTGTCTAAATGCCCGGGGTGCAACCCTGGAGAATAGCTGTGAGGACATTATGATCACTTGTGGAAATGATGGAGTATCTGATTGCCAGACGGTAATCACTACGTAAGTTGAACCTGCTGCTAATGTGAATTGCAGCGTGATCCAAAATGGCGGCTCCCACTTCCCTGGGAGACCGCGTGGGCTGTGTGCAAACAGTGATGTGGCAAGAAGTTGGCCGGGAGAGGCGCGAAAGAAAGAACCCCACCCTGCTGGGGGAAGTGGCGCCAAAGCCGTGGCCGCGCCCTCCTGGATTGTGACAGGCTCAGAGCCAATTCTGGGTCATGATGTGCAGCTGTGGGACCCTCCTCTAATCTCCACCAGAGGGAGGGGTCCTTGCATCTGCCAATGGAAGACAGAGCTGACTGAGGGAGGAGCTGGATGTCCCTCAGTTGTGAGGAGCTGGTGAACAGGAGAGACTGCTGTGCCATGTGTCTCCCTTAACCAGTGCGACTAATTGTGTCATGGACAACATCGAAGTACATCCCTAACAACTGCCAGGAGGCTTCCTGGTGGTGAAGGTGGGTGGAAGAGATGTACTGCGGTGCCTGTGTATGCAGTGCAGGCTGCCGGGCGGAGAAGCCAGCACCACTGCGAGATGCCCCCAATGTGGCATCCATTACTTATGGGCCGTGGAGCCGTTTGAGCCTGGGTACGCCGCGGAGGCGGGAGGAGATGCAGCCTTGCTGACGGCTGGAGCCTCGCCCAGAGTGAAGAGAGAGAAGGTCGATCCCGGAGAATGGAGATCGCTGCTAATGACGGTACCTGAAAAGAATGGAGCTGGGGCCTGCAATCGCAGCGAGTACCCGGAACCTCGCTGTCGGTCCCCTGCGGAGGTACCCTTACCGGCATCGGAGTCTGCCTCGTCGGACGACGAGCAGGGAAGTCCCACGTCGGTGGTGATGCGCCTACCGGCGGGCCACTACAGCGGCGCTGAAAGCAAAGACAAGCGACTTACCGGTGATCCTGAGGAGCCGAGCATCGACATTCCCCGACAACCTGCGTTGGTGCGGCCAGAGCAGCGGACGAGTCCCACGGCCGTGGCGACTCCCAGCATGTCGGGAGAAGAGGACCTCATCGCAAGCCAGTGGAGTGGTAAGATACCCTCTTACCTCCCACAGGATCCGATGGAGGCAGCTGAGGAGAAAGGCCCGACCAAGGCCCAAGCGGAGCTGAGGAGCGAACTTCTGTATCAGGCGCTGGACGTCGAAATGGAGGAAGAAGTTCTGGTGAGGAACCCCACCCAAGATGGCGTCTCATCTCGCGAGAACGATGACGTCACTTCTGGTGGCCACTGTGGAGCCGACCGGAAGCAGCCGTCGCCGGCGTTCAGCACTAGTCTGTCCAAAGAAGATATGAACAGATACCGGGAAGCCGTGAAGAGTCAAGGAAGTAGGAAGACGGGTGAGCCTGATCTGCCAATGTTGCCACGGGCCGCGGCATCGCCAAATTGCGGATCATAATCCCGCAGCGTAAGAACACTTCCCCCTTCCCTTTGCCCAAGGCCACTGCCCAAATCCCTGCCCCTGTCATGTCTTCCTCTGGGTCCCAGTCGAGCCAAGGGTGGTCGGGGAGTCACGGGACACATCCGAAGAAAGGTCTGGATCGGCCATGGACTGGGGTGAATGCTTTACATCTGATGAGGGGTCGGGGAGGGAAATCATTCCTGTTATGACACCCCTGAAAATGAACCCTGCCGTATGTAATAATTTTGGAAGGGGAAGGCCTAAGCGATATGGGTTGACCTCTAGGTCCACCAATACATCAGGTGTATCTTCCGGGGGAGAGACTGAGGAGAGTGAGACTGCCTTGGCAGTGAAGGAGCAGTCTGTGGAGCATAGCACCAAATGGTGGGCTCCAATGTATGAGGGATATTCAGAGTGGTTAGACCGCACCCGGTTTGTACTAATGAGGGGTGATGTGGTTGACCACTGGTGGGATGTGGCGAGTACACAGAGGAGGAATGCCAGGAAGAACTAACAAGGCGGTGGCATGATATACAGCATGGAATAGTTACCCCCAGGGGATCCCCTGTCCTGTATGATGTAATTGCCCCTGAAGAGCCCTTGTCTTGGGTCCTGCCAGGCAAAGCAGGCAATAAATTAGAATCAGCAGGGCTGAGAGGGCCATAGTTGCGCGCTACAAGCAGTCGCATGGATTGGAGTACCCCTATGTCCCTGAACCTCTGATGCAGGAAATAGAGGACAATAGAGATACATGGCTAAGGGAGGCAGTGGAGGATTACATTAAGTCCAAATCTAGCCACTCGGAGCATACAACAGAGGCTAGGATTTCCTATCTAATGAGAATATGGAGCGTTGGGCGCAACATCTATATGCACAAGATGGAATACTGACCAGAAAATGAGCCCCTAGATCCTACAGCATTACAGTGCTGGATGCTAATGGGAGGGAGGTAAAGAAGCCTGACCCTAGACATTATTACTGAGGTTTAGATTCTCCTAGGGAGTAATCCATAGAGTATAAGTTCTGGGTGCAGTAATTATGTACAGTGTGGGAAGATCTATTCCTGTATTGACATTATTGTTTTTGTGTATTTTGCAGTTGCCGCTTGAAGGAAGGTTCCACAAATGTAGGTCCAAGCGGGATCGTTGGATTCCACCAGGGGGAGATTGTAGCTCTGTGTAATTTTGGGGTTACATGCCCCTCTCCTTTTGTGCAGTAATTCCTGTTAAGAGGGCAGGTTTAACAGAAGTCATCATGGAGGTTTGCCCTCAACCCCTGTGATTTGTAGTATAGAGCAAAGGAAGTGACAGCATACTCTGTGTCCACTGGCAGTGACACAGGGGTGGGTCTTTCTGGAGCTATATATTACGCATCACTTCCTAAAGTTAGTGTGTTATGTCTGGGTCAAGTGTCTGGTGCAAGAGCTGTGAGTCTGTGCAGCTCAAGTGTCAGTAGTAGCAGAGTGACAAGCTGACCCCACACTGTGTCAGGGCTCTGGCACAGATGGTGGCCCTCCCTTAGGGGAGAGGTGGCAGAGATATCCCTGTCTCTATTACAGAGTCAGGAGGGAACTTCCTTGAGGTGTGCAACTATGCTGATGTGCAGCTAAGTACCGGCCGCTATGATTGGCAGTCTGCCATGTATGATGACAATAAAGATGCCCTTGATTCAAAGACCCTTCTTGCCTGAGACTGGAGTTAATCTGGAAGAAGGTGCACCCAGGAGTTCTCTTCCAGAGACTCCTCCCTGCTATCGTGGGGATCTGGAAGGGATGGAGGCGCTGTACCAACTGTGAGTAGAACTCAGCACTACCTCATACGCCTGTCATGGTGAAATTCCCACTACCAACGAGCGGGAGACTCAGGAGTCCTGTGAGCCAGCAGGTGCACCACACAACACTGACATGTAACTGGGGGCAGATTCTGCACATAGGGGTCCATATGAGATTGGGTAGGGGTCTAACCGTTACAACTATAAATTATGCCTTTAATGGACAGAAGTACTTGTGTGTAACCATATTAAATTTTAAGATGTATGTATTGAACTATGTGATAATTAGTTTCCCTCGCAAGATTAAAAGTGGGACTATCCAAAAGGGGTGTCGATGCATGTGACAAAATCCTCCTGAATGCAATCTAGTGGTTATAGGGAGAGCATTATGAGGAATTTTATACTCTCAGATTGATTTAGGAATTAAATCATTCTCGCCCTCCCAGGGAAAGAGACATAAAAATATCGCCCAGGAAGAATGATGAGTGGGAGATAAAACACACCCACAAAAGGAGGGATCTCATTCCTGTTTCTTTGGTCACAGCGGCAAAGTTGTGAATTAAAAATACATTTTCATATTTGCAATACTCATGACCTCTTGTAGGAGCTTAGTAGTATTCGCTTGTAATGTATTGGGTTTTCGGTTTTATTCCCTTTAATTTTGAAAAACGATCTGCATTTATATATTGTATATTTTGTTAATCATTCTTTTCTGTAAACAAGCACGGTACACTTTTTATCATATTCAAATTTAATAAGTATTGTCTTTCAGCTGTAATTGAACATTGTACCTTTTTGTAGATATTGACTTCATTTCTGGACACGTTTTGCTAAATTTGGGTTTTTTTCATTTAAAAAAATGTTAGTATAAGGCGGAGCGAGGACTCCTTGGGGGTAGCCCTTAAATTAATTCTGGTGGTGGCAGCCTAATTGGGTTGTAGTGTGATAGTTTTAGGGCTGTTAGTGCCCTGCAGGGATGTAAGCGAGACAGCTAGATATCTGGGTGTTATTAACCCTTTTCACATACTCCCCATGTGCACACGGGTACCGTGTCTTCTTTAACAACATCCCAAAGGGAAGTTTAAAATGTACTTGCAGCAGATAACAATAATAGAAATACAATGCATGAACACTGCATATCACAGTACTTCCAGCACTGCACAGTAATGTTCCTCCCATGTGTTCTTAGGGCCCAGTTCAAGAAAGATTTGTTTTAAAATCTTTAGCTCTTACCTCAATGCACTGCGATAACGTACACTTTCCTGGCAAGATGTTGATTCTAGCGAGTTAAGAATTAGTTTAAGCTACTTTTTCATTTGAAAGTTAATAGAAAAGGTAACAGAGCATAGTCTAAGCTTAAACAGACACCAAAGGAAGACAACTATAAAAATCCTCTTCCGTCTTCGCCCACTCCACACAGAACCTACCCTTTTTACTAAGTGCAAAACTAAGAGGCTTATTTTACATCAGCCAAAGTGGCCAATCATCAGTTCCTAAATTGCATGATTTTGCATGCAAATTGCGCAATTTGTTAACTGGTGATTTAATTTGTTTGTACCGTGCACTTTTGATTATCTCATAAAAACTAGTCTTCGTTAAATCGCACGATAATGCGTGGGGGTTTAGAACAGTGGGCAATACATCTGCATTTCAAATTACCATTTGTAATTATTTACACTGCCATGAATCAAAAACATTTGCTGAACATTACTGTAGGAAAGGATACAAAAATGATTAGAGGTATAATGTTTGTAAATGAGTGGATATTAAGTGCATGATGTTCTACAAACATCGAGTTAAAAAAGCACATGGAGTGTACAGGAAGTTAAATATGTTTTCTTTTATTCTTAACTGGATGTCATCTGACAGGTACATTTTATATATTGACATTATATATTACAATACACCACGTAATTAATTATAGTACATGCATGTTGACTTGTATGCTACTGTTCTTCATGTCCCACATTGTACCACAATACAAAACATGTTGCTGCTTAATAAATAATAAATAAATTTCCCAAAACATGAATTCAATGAACACTTGGATTCACCTTGTTGAGCCTATATAACTTGTAAAAACCTTATTAAATACAATTCCATACATCATCCCCAACAAGTGATGGACTGTAAAATCACACATCGTTCATGGAATGATTGCTGCCATTACTACTGAATAGTGCAAGAAAAAATATCTTTGATTAGCAGCCCTTCACAGCAAACATGACACAAAAATAGTGGCAATAGATTTATTGCTTTGCTGAAATGCTACTGCTGACATTTTGCAATAGTGACTTTGAAGGAACTTTTCAAAAGGGATATTCAGACTGTTGACCGACATAACACAATCACTTCCCTTGCTGCTTACAAACAGCTATAACAATTATTAATAGCCCTTTTAAAAATGACAGGTACGGAAAAACATGGGCTGTTATTTCCTGTCACAAATGCTTTATGGTGGTCATATTTTTTTCTGTTTAAGACTATGCTGCTCATTTGCAAGATTAAGCTGTTTGATTTATGTACTTTAATGAGAGCTTACCACATTTTGTTTAAGACCTTTACAGTTTATAGCATACCTTTTTTCAATACAGTCAATATTCTTTTCCAAGCATTGTGATGGGACTGCAGTTTGTGCTTATAGGAAAATCAATGCAATACTTAATAGATGTCAAGAAACCAATTGTGAAAAGTAGAGAAGCTTGTAAGCTTTTTGTTCCCATATTAATTCCATTAGCGTCACCTTGCCTTGTTCCTATATTATTGTTTAATCTGATGAGCACTTGCAGGGCTTCTTTTGTCTTTACATCACCTCTATTATCGATCAAATATTTCACCTCTGTGTACTCTCCTTTAACTTCTACCTGTATTTACTTTACTTAGTAAAAAGATCTAAAGTCAGAATACAATCATACTATGACTTACAGATCTCAAAATCTTTAATATATGGAGAACAATACTTGATCTCCCCGTGTTATAAACAATGAAACACTGAAAATAAAATGAAATCGGACATCCTTCATTTATGGATTTGTTTTTACATTATATGTTTCCTGCAATCGTTTCTATATAAAGTATATGTATTGTGCTTATCAGAAACTCAAGGAAGGGATGTATACAAGTACTGGAGTTAAAAGCAGAAACATCTCATTTCTTAGATTCATTATGCATACTTAATCATAATCTGTATTTCAACCATAACACCACAATGACAAGGCAAACAGAAGAGGCGTTGCTCACTTAAATGATATCCTGAGCTCAAAAAAAATGAATACAAATGTAACATTTCTTCCCTTAATTTTTCCCCTAAAAAGCACAACAAATTAAGAGGAATTTTTGTTGTAAATCTCACAACTGGAATGTAGTTTTCTTAGGGTCTTATTTAATAAAGTCTAAAGTGGAAAACAGCCATTCACTTGAAATTGATCTTATTAAATATGTCCCTTAATCACAGTTTGCCTAAAGTGGTAGCAGGGTATACTGGCTTAGTAAATATTAACATTGTGTAGCATTGCATGCTTTCACTTGGGCTCTCTTTGTAGAGTTATGGCTGTTTTTATAGTACTGGCTACAGTGACGGCATGCAGCCGCAAAGCAACTTAATGTAGGCCGTAGCGACCACCCAAAGTGAGCGCGACAGCGACGTGTGATGTCACAGCGACCAAAATCGCTTAGTCAAAAAAATGTGAGATTTCCAGAGAAAGCCGCACCACGTGACTGTCAGCAGCCAATCACATAGCCCCTTGCCGCCAGCGACTTCACACACCAGTGTACAAATTTTGCTACAGCGACATGTGATGTCATGGGTAGCATCGCCGTCGCTGTAGCCAGTACTATAATTGCAGCCTGAGCCACCACAACCTTTAAATTTAAGAAGAGGAGAGAAAACAAAGAGGGCAGATATTAGGCAAACATAAATGACTTAAGGGCAAAGCATTTGGTCATCTTTATTATTAAAAGCCCATCTGTGAAATGTATGGAAGGGGTAAAAAATAGGGCATGTACTGTAAAAACAGGGAGGTATGAAGGTCACTGCCTCCAATTCATGTTCCTCCTTTCAGTAACCTAGCCCCTCCTTCATATATAACACTACAGTATGTTGTTTGCATGCTCTGTAAGCCTTGCTTCATGTCTCAACAATCAGTTGTACAAGAAATAATGTGCTCTGAAAAGTTTTGGCACTGGAAATTATAAAAGAATTTCTTTATTCCTGATAGAGCTACGTACTGCAGTCAAAGATTGAAACAATATATACTGTAAGCTTACAAGTTGAAAGTTAGATAAATATCGAGGTTAATTCTAGATAGTCCAAACCGGCTATTCGAGCCATTTTTCAGCTGAAAAATCCCATTGATGGCCGTTTCTGACTATATGCACTAGGATATGTGATTTAATGGTAGGAAGAACTCACAGAAGGGTATCATGTTAATCAGACTGAGTGTATCTTCATTTGAATAATTTCCAGTGCAAACTCCTCAGCAATAGGGACAAAGAAAAAATGAGAAAATAGTATACAGTAAATAGTGAAAAAATATGTAATGTAGAATTTTTAATGAAAAATTGATTAAGGTGCAAAGAAAAAGAAAATACACTCACATGTACACCCCAAACATGAATAATAGACAACGATCAATCATTGGGCACTCCATGTAAGTGTATTTTTTTTTAGTTTTTTCTTTACATTTTAATACATTTTAAATGTTTTATTTGATATTACGTATTTTTTATGATTTTGTACTATTTTCTCCTCCCCCCTCCCCTATTGCTGAGGAGTTCGCGCTTGCAATTATTCAACCAAATTTGTTCATGTTTACCTGGGGGATGGTCTATATTCCCAGCAGCAGCACAGTTATATAGGGAAAGCAAAGGGTTATTTTAGTCATATATATTGTGTTCAACAAGGAATGAAGTGACTTTACATAGTGAGTCATAATATCACTAGTGTTATTTTTATTGTATTTTTCTGTCACATTATTCACTTGATAAACATTGCTACATTGCTACATTATTCACTTATACGTTAAGTGCTTGTTCTTTATTGTGCTTTTTCCTGAATGTATTTTAAACCTTATTCTGTATCTGGAGATGTGCAATACTTACATCAAGCCACTTTAGTAGAGGCAGATTTACTAAACTCCAATACAGGTTATCACATAGCAATCCTGCATTTAATGCCATTCAAGTCAATGTGCAATAATCCATATCAAAGCTTAGTGAATCCCATCATAAGTGCTTTGTTTTCCAAAGTTGACATCCTGACAAATGAAACCGACGTCCTTCAGGGACTTTAAAAGTAGTCCTGCACTTATCATGCAATTTGGTTTGTTTCTGGTACTGAATCTTGAGCTGATTATTTTTTTTAGCTGTGTGTATCTTGCCTTTCAGATGTTGTATGTGATGTATCAAACATTTAATTGCAGTAGTTTTCCTTCTAGGATAAATGTTAATACAGCCTAGAAGTGATAAGGCTAGATGTAAAGGTTTTATTAATAGTAACATAACAATCAACAAGGTACAGTTTAGATTTATTTAACATGAAATGCTTAGTGGTTGAATACAGTACATTCCTCTAGTATGAACATGTGCCATAAAATGAGCATGTACTATCACCAGGTAATACTGTATCTACAGATATATATTAGGAATCTTCTATTATAAAACTGTTCTCATTTTATAAATATGATCTAGAGAATGTTCATCTTCTTCAAATATAAAATAAAGCTAGGAGAAATGAGGGATGACTCCTAGACTGGTGCTACTGGGTATTCCAACACAGGCAAAATATCATTAGTATAACCGAGACATACTGTATACCATAAAGGGTATACCTCCGACAATTGCACAGTGGGTAATGTATGTTTAAGCAACACAGTCCTGCTCACAATAAAGCCCCTGAAAAGCCGATATGGGGAAACTGACACTGCGCGGTAAAGGGTAAGTGATGAATACAGCAGCACTCACCCCATGGTATGCACAGGCGTGATCCCAGCGCATAGGTGGCTAGAGCGATGTGAAGACACACTGGCTGTCGGAGAAGGTAGAAAGTGAAAGTAAGTGTTCACTCACAGTGGTGGCGTCGCTGCGGTCTTGGTGTGGCGTGCTTCAGTCCAAGGTAAGTAAATAGTAGAGGTGGAAGACTGATCACTTCAAAAAGATAGGGCTGGAGTCTCGCATCCGATACAAAAATAGTTTATTTAATAATGCATAACAGCAAAAAGGCAAAAAAAAAAGGGCCACTAAGAGGGCCTTTTTGTGCCTTTTTGCTGTTATGCATTATTAAATAAACTATTTTTGTATCGGATGCGAGCCTCCAGCCCTATCTTTTTGCAATGATTAGTCTTCCACCTCTACTACTTCTTCAAATATAGTTCCCTTTGTGGTCAATTGTGCATTGCGGAATAAAATAGATAGGCATTTTTTTGTCTATAACTTTATGCTTGCTTAAATTAAAAATAAATGTGTCCCTCATGTATCTATGCTGCACACAGATCATAGTTATAATAGATTTTGGAACTGTATCAAACTCCTCAGATATGCATCTTGATACACAGCAAGAAAGCAAAATCTCATTATGTTTTGTGCATTTGCAGCCAACCCGGCCAAGGAGCGGTATGATGGACATAGGTCAAACCACAAGACGGTCTAGTGATCAACACCTACAGTACAAGTCTGAATGATCCACGATGTTTTAGGAAGAAGGTAGATGGGTACATGAATTATTGGGTAGGGTAATGAAAGTGGGAGGATTATTAAAGCAAAAGCGTCCCTTGAACTTTTACTTAACTAAAAAATAGATCTTCAATTACAAATACATCTTCAAAATAAAAAAGCAACGTTTATTTCAGGGTGCAATAAATCTTGCAAAAAAAGGAATTCTCAACCACAAGGGTAGAGTCTTGTGCTGAATGTAGGATTTTAAATCCCCTATCAATTGACACGCAGGGCCAACTTCTTTGGTTCTCTTCCTCTTCCATATTTAACTACGTATATGTAGGTACAGTACGCATAGCAACATACATGCTATAAACAGCTCATTAAGGATCCACATAGCTGCTCTGAATCCTTAAATTGTTTCCCTGGGTCTAAGTCCTCTTAGACATTGTTTCTGCTTTCTCCCTCTGGTTGGAGCGTTATTTGCTCAGTCACGTTCTGTAGCCATTGTAGCTCATTGGCTATAGGTGTTGCAAGGGAAGAATATCTCCCTCCTGCATTGCAAAAGCCTTAAGTATTTATACATTCTCTATTGACCCCTCCCCCTAGCTATTACTTGCTATGGAAAAGGGTAAAGCTCAAACTTAATATGTATAACCCTTAAGGGCCCAATTAAATAGATATTACCTTTCTTGAGTACATGTACCCTTTACAAAACAGATATTGTTTTCATAATTTAAATAGTAGGTACATCTACACAATAATCACATAATCATCATTTACTGTATAATAGGAGTACAACAAGATAAAGTGTGCTGTAAATCAATCAGCGGACGTGCTGATAAACCAATTGGAGTATAGGTAAAACGGTTTGATTTACAGTTACTGGTATGGTCCTTGTGGTACCTAGTTTATAGTATATTAAGTATACCACAATTCAACTAGTAAGTATAATGTAGTAGATCAAGATTTATCTGTATCCTCCAAGTATGAATATTAGTAAGAGTATGGGGTTATCTACATCATCACAGTGGCTGATATGACCTCAAATAACCTTTCACTCAGGAAGTATACAGCAGGGTATCTAGGCAAATCTATATGATACTAGAGTGTCTTATCGGTATATAGCTGCATCCTTGACACCGTGGTATATAGTGTGGACCGATTGTGATTCATACAATCCACAATAGGATAAACCTCTGAGTAGTTGTGAGAGTGTAAGACTGACTTTGCAGCCACAGCATCAAGTATAAACTCTGGTGACCTTAGGGTTAATCATACATTCAGAGGGTGTCCTAAAGTAACCCTGTAAGGTCAGAGGTAGTAAAGTGTAGATTCCTTTAATAGTAGGAGAACCTTGTACTTATAAGTAGTTGATCAACCCCTTGAATTGAGGTGCTCACATGAACTGGTATTATAGCAGTTCATGTGAGCACCTCAATTCAAGGGGTTGCTGTTTGAATGTACATTACTATCATTGATGTAAGTTTCTGTCTACTCCACAATCAGCTTCCATTTAGCTGACCAACTACTTATAAGTACAAGGTTCTGCTACTATTAAAGCACGTCGCTGATTGATTTACTGCACACTTTATCTTGTATACAATTACAGAATTCCCTGAACATCTTTCCGGTTAACAGATCTTCTACAAGGACTGCTACTTAGTGGAGTCTTAGCAATGGTCTATTGACACACTTATGATCTCAGGATCCTGAGCCCATATGGTCATCAGTCTTTGGATCCAGTATACCTTCAGCTCGTCATTTTAACACCGATTATTTTATCTATGTGTTGCATAATAAAGATTACATTTTAATTACTACACCTACCACCAGAAGGTGAGCTCGAGTGTTACACTTGGGTTACTTTACTGTATAATAGTTATAGGGACACTGTCCTACATGACTACAAGCAGCTGCCCATAGTTATTGCAGCTGAAGAAGCACTGCGTTTGATCAGGGAACCTGGTTCAATTCCTGGTGTCTGCTCCTTGTGACCTTGCACAAGTCACTTTATCTCCTGGTGCCTCAGGCACAAAAAAATAGATTGTGAGCTCCACGGGGCAGGGACCTATGCCTGCAAAATGGCTCTGTAAAGCACTATGCAAAACTAGCAGCGCTGTACAAGAACAGACTATTATTATTATTATTATTATTATTATAATACCTTAGCACAGTTCTATAGTAGACAAAACCTGTAGGATACTCCACAGTACTAATAGTAACTTTCCAAAGATCTCCTATAAGAAATCTCCAAATTGCTCTCTGACAGACAATGTTAAAGGAGTCAAAACAAACACTAAAAGATAGATTCATTAAAGGTCAATATGCAAAAAAAAATGCCATATCAAGGGATAGTGCTGTTTTTCTTAACAACCTATTCACTAAAAACAACATTTAATTAATTTTTTATATATTACCCCTTTGTAGTCCAAGTAGCTAGCCATGCAGGATCAACCGGAGCTGGGCCCTAAGATCTACTAAGCACTTAAAGCTGCAGTTCAGGCTTTTTTTTTTTTTTACTTTAATAGTTTCATGTGGGCAATCTCTACTTACCTAAAGAACTATATAGCTGCAGGTCAATTCGTTCTCCATGTATTGATCGGCGAAATTTGGTGACATCATTAGTGAAGGGATCTGTTTTTCTTCTGCTTCTTTCTCTCAGTGGAAGCTCATGAATATTCATGAGCACTCCTGCACTGACATGTGCTAGAGGGAGGGCAGGGCTGACAAAGGGGTGTGCCAGGGCTTGTGACAGGACATGAAGGGGCAGTGCCTTAGCAAATGGTTGTTAAAATAGAATACAAGAAAATTGGTCGTTCAAAGTTTTTTTAAAAACAGAAAATGCTAAAAGTATTTTTTCTTACTACAAAACTGATTTATTAAAAAAAACACACATGCAGGATATTGACTGAACTGCAGCTTTAATATGCTCCCTAATGAAACATCCCTAACACTCATTCATGTGAACCCTTCTCCTCCACAATAGAGACCCAGAAACCCTGGCATTCTCATAGTTAAGAGGT